>NW_010205341.1:0-25055 GCF_000695765.1 Mesitornis unicolor | reverse complement strand
CCTAACGTTCTGTGATTCTGTGAAAGACTGAAGGGCAAGACTATTAAGCTGAGGATCCTCAGCAAGCTGCAGCAGTGGGCTGGCAGCAACCTTATGATCCTCAACAAAGGTAACCATGGAGTCCTGCATCTGGGATGGGATAACCGCACACATTCATTGAGGCTGACTGGCTGTAGAGAAGCCTTGCAGGATGGTACCTGGGAATCCTGACAGACAAGTTTAACATGAGTCAGCAACAAGCTTTTATGGCAATGGGAACCATCTGCATACATGCGTTACAGGACAAAGAAGAGGCTAAGCAAAGTGCTTCTTCCTTTCCTCTTGATGCTTGTGCAACCAGATCTAGAGAGATGTGTCCAGTTTGGGCCTCCCCACTACAACAAATACATGGACATGCTGGAGCATGTCACAAAGATGTCTGGGGGCTGGAGCACAAGACATAGAAGAGGAGAAGGAACTGGCTTGTTCAGCCTTAAAAAGCAAAGAGTAAAGGAGATTAAATTGCTATCTACAACTACCCATGAGGGTGATGGGGATGGACTTAGCAGTACACAGTGACAGGGCAAGAAGCCACGCAGCACCTGGGTTAAATCCCAGTGGTTAAGCTCTAGAATAAGCTGCCTAGAGGGGCTGAACAGTCTCCATCCTTGCAAGATGTCAAACCTTCATTGATCAAATCCAGACTGTCTCTCAATATCTACTTTAAATGCTTGCTGAACACCAGGGTTGATTACTTCTTGTCATAGTCCTAAAGAGCATCCAGAACATTTGCCACCTGTCATCTTCATAGCAAAAATTTTACGTGCTTCAGTACTCTCTTCTCTCTCATCTTTCTGAGCTAGGTTTAGTTTCTTCATCCTTTCCACTTCAAGTGTTTTAAATTGTGTTTCCCTATCTTTTTTTTTCTTCTTCATTGTAATTTTGTCTGCACCTTGTGATACTCAGGACTGAACACTGGGCCCTCGCCGCTGGTCCTAGGCACCACATGAGGTGAAAGAAAAAAGAAAAACAACAAAAAACCTGTTTCCTGTGCCTTAGGTATGATGCTCTGGTTACAACATACAAAAAATCAGTTTGCTTTTGTTGGAGTAGCATCACAATGTTGCCATATATGGAGTTCATGATCAACTATACAAGCTAGTTCAGATTCTGCAGTAGTGCTATTCAGCTGTGTGATCCTACTCTGTTTTCTGTATCTTATCTTGCTCCTCTGCAGCTTCATGCACTGAAATTCATTTTATGGATTTCAGGCAGCTCCCCCAGTTTCCTAAGGTGCAGAGTTTGTGATGTGCTTTTCAGGGTGCTTCAAATTGGCATTTGTTCCTACTCTGAGATGGAAGGTATTGACAGAAATGTTGGATTGTGGCTCTACATTACCCACTACCTCAAATTTTTAGCTAACATCAAGTTTAGCTGCAATGACAAACTTGTTCAGCACTGAGGGCAGATAACCAAGACCAAAAAAATCATACCACTTCATAACACATCTGACTTGTTCTTCCTGGGTATCAAAGTTAACCTTTCGATTTTGTTTCCTGAGTTTCTTTTTCAAGGATACTTTCTGAACATTTCCTGTTCTCAGACCTTCTCTGTCCTCAATGAATATTCAAAGAGAATTGTTCCAAGATTATTTTGGCTTATTTCCCTAGACTCCTTCCTGGAATTTCAGCCATCCTGACAATTAAAATGTCTTTAACTCTTTATGAATATTAAGTATTTTTCTTCCAGATTCTGGTCTGGATCCTAGTCCTCTGTGTAAAATTGTATTAAATGTCTGGTCACAAATAGCCCTAATTGCAGATGAGATACAGATCTAAAGTATACACGCACTTAAACAAATCAATGCTTAGAAAAAAATCCCATCGATAGCCACTGGTTTTGCTGATAATTGTCCTTAATATAAACTTAAAATTGACTTGGTTCTCTTAGATCCTTCTCCTTCCTTTTCTCCATACAACTTAAGTATGTAACTCTGTTTCTTTTTATTGCTTTTGTTTCTTCCATTTTATCTTAGAAATATCCTTCACTTCACATGGGTGAATGTTTAATCTTCACATTGATATTCAATTCAAACTGGACATTTTCTCACTATTTTGATACAGCCGTTTACTAAAACCTTCCCCAGAAAGCAATCTGACATCACAGGTGTTTCACAAGTTCCATGTGGGCTGACACAACTGAGGCTGCATTCTGCATTGTTAAGGTAGAAACTATGCACTTATTTTCAGAATAAAAGCTTGCTGTTTGTATTGATAGAGGTTTTCATTACAAAAAACAGGACAGGGATTTTGTCTATGTAACCAAGCCAGTTCTGTAAGAACAGCAAGAAAAAAAAAATCTATGGATGTTCTTAGGATCTAAGCTACATCATTCTTTATATTAAACTTTCTGATTTGATAGTAGATATGCAAATGCTATAAACAGGTATCATTTAGGAATGTATTACTTAAATGCAAATATTCAGAGGCTAGTGTTCACATGCACTTCTCTCTTTCCACTGAACAGGTGCAGCATTACAGCTAAGGCAAAAAACTGATAGAAGAGAAGCAATCTGTCCTTCATGGCTAGCTTAACACGAAGCAGAAGGAAACTGAGAAATAATCTTCATAGTTCATATTGATCTCCCTTTATATTGTCACAAGCTGGAAAGCCAAGCTATTTATTGACTGAACTTTGGATAGCCACCTCTGATTAGCTCAGCTTTCACGAGCAAATCTTACAGTTCAGTGAAAATGCTGCATGCTGTCAGAAAGTGTAGGAAGATGTGAGCTTGCAAAACAGATGTCATTTTTCTCCTTTACCAAATAAACTCAAAAATATTCAAGGCTAACCTTATCACAGTTGATGACAAAACAGAAGGTGTTGACATGCTTCTGAACTTACACTTCTCTCATTTTTATTGACAAATAAGCTAAGATATTTGTCAAAGATTGACAAAATACAAACTCCAAAAAATTGAAATATTCAAACTATAATTATTTGTCTGGATGAAGTCCTGCTTGCCTACTGAAGTTCTCAGAACAAATGTATTGTTGCTCCTACGTGGATGTTTCATTTGGCAAACATACTTACTGAGTAATGTCACTTAAGTTCCAACCTGGCATCCTCTGGTCACGGAGGTTTCTCCCTGGGAAACTCTGAATTTATAAGACATGCAAGTTTGGATTCTGCATTGGCAAATTTAATGGTGCTGAGGGACTTGCTCCTGCGGGCTGTCTCATACCATCTCAGGCACAGTCTCTAGGTTCACACAGGGAGTGCAATGGAGCCCCTGATGTCTCACACTCCAGAGCTTCTCAGCAGTTTATAACTAACTCAGAAATAAAAAACTGCAAACACAGCTATGCTACCAAGAAAAGTCTAGTGTCATGTCTGGGTCCTAGACCCTTTCCATGGAAGGAATCTTCTTGTTGTCCAGAGAGCTTTGGTTAGATACTAGACTGTACTCAACACTCATTGAAAACAGATATCCAACATCCCTTTGTTGATGTGCTCAGAGGAGGTAGAAATTTTCTTCAGAATCCAGATCTAGAGACAGATGTAACCATGAACATTTGAGCAAGACCCATTAACTATGTGCCTGGTGACTTGAATATTACTAGAAGTAGAGACAGTCTCTCATTTTCAACCTTGTTTCTAGTGGAGGAAGGTTTAAATACATTAGAGCTCAGTTCTATGGCAAGAATAGAAGAAAGTGGAATTTACAAAGAAGTGGAGTAAAACAAAAAAATAAAGACTAAACAAATAAATTAAAAACATTATCAGCAATCAGAGATCAAAGCTTCTTTTAAAATCTCATAATCAGACTCTTAAAATCTCACATACCCAACTTTAAGTCCAAGATCTTTTCTGCCCAGCTAACGGGCAACTAATGACAGCTAATCTATCCCAATACTATTCAGGCTGTTTTTCTGCACAGCTGATCTGAAGTACCTAGCTGTCACTGCTGTCTTTGGGTGACAAAGAAACACAATCGAATTCCACATAGAACCTTAATGACCATTTGTATTTATCTAATCAGATGAAAATTTAGGACCTAGGGATTTTCCTCCTTCAGTCAATGCAGAGCACCCAGTTCCCTCCTCTGGGATGATCAGCCATGGGCGGGTCCAACAAGGCAGAATCACGACATTTTTCCCTCTCCCTTTGGAGCCCCAGTGAGAGTGTATAATTTCCAATGCAAGCTCTCTGTTCTGAACGAAGTTCATTTCCAATTTATATCACATCAGTAGCAGTGCTAGAAAGTTGGTGGACTTTTGCTGGCATTTTCCTAAGCTTCTTAAATTCATCACATCCTAAATCCAGTAGATAAATATTCACAGGATTTTTGGTTTAAAACTGGTCCTTTTGGGGTGCTTTTTATGAGCAAACTCATAAAAGTGCTGCCTAGAATGAAATGCGAAGTAATAGCATCTTGGATTAACAAACATCAATTTTAAAAATAGCTGCTTTTAATTACTGAGCTCTAAATCAGAAAGTCAGTGCAACATCAAGGGGCTGCTTTTCTCTATTGAATGTGAATAATATTTAAAAGTGAGATGTCTTCTAACCCTTTAATTTACACCTTCTAGGGAAGGTTCTGACTCACAGTTTTAATTTCTCCCTATTTTTCCCTCCATGGGTCGCAAAACACATTTCAAAGCCTAGAATAAGTGTGGAGACCTGATCCAAAATTCCTTGGCAAATGTCCCACCTATTGTGAGGAATATTAGCTGCCAAGGGTCCAAGACTGAACTCAGTAAGGACAGAGTTTTTCCAACACTCCTTGGTCACTTCAAATATCTTTTGAAAATCTGGTCTTTGTATATCAGGTGGCTGAATCTTTCCTGTTTGTATGGTCTCACAGCAGCATTACTTTATCTTTAATTTGGACAATTCAGAAAATGAGAGAAGCACTCAGCTTCTATGTAGCTCTTGTACTCGAAACATAGAACCTCCATATGCCCCAAGCCCACATAGAAGAAAGAGTTTGCATTAAAAGTTACCACCATCAAGCTCTGGTATTCCTTCAAAAAAATAGGGGAAAGCTGTTATAATTATGTAAAAGCAGTTAAGGAAAAGGCACTTTTTACAAGATTCATAGTCTCAGTGTTGCTGCCAGAGAGCTTTCTGAGATGAATGAGTTGAGTTTCATTCACAGCTGAGACAAGTTTCATTCAGGTATTTGTTACATCTTACTGATGACTCGTAACTTCCAGTAGGTGAGGTTTTTTCTTAATTAATGGAAATAACATTTCTTAACTGTGTTTTTATCTGAAGCCAATTGACCACCGAGGTGCAAAAGGCTAGTGGTGTGGTGGGTGATCACTAACCTTTTGACAGTGCGTGGTTTGGTATAGGGGTTTGAAAAACAATGTTAACTTGACCTAAGACTGACTTTGAAGTTTGATCTTTAGCAGGAAGACCTATCTAATGATTAAACCATGGAATTAGACTCTTAGGACCATAGCTAATAGAAGCCTTGGGTGCTTATAACTGAGATGCTGCAATTCTTCATTCTAGACACATGCTGACCACAATGAAATCCAAGGACTGAGAGAGATGATTTAAAGCCTGAGCAAAGACCTGCTTCAAGCCAGCCCAAAGAAAGGATTAGTACAGGAGCAAAGGCTGGACTCTGACCTCTTTAGAGGATAGATGCCTAAGGGAGGCATATGAGGTGACTCGCAGCAGGGCAAGATTCATTGAACCAGAAGGAGAGGTCTTAAGAAAGCTGACTCCACTTTTCTCAGCTATGGTATGCAGAAGAGAGCTTGCAAGTTCTGCTTTTGGAGGGCTGGTTTCACTGGGCAATCACAGAAGACTGGCAATGATTCTGAGATCACAGACCAGGGCTGTGATTTAGAAAGTGAGGTGCTGCCTGAGGAGGGCAGACTCTGTTGGGAGGAGAAGGAAAAAGGAGGGTCATTGCTCGCCCCTTTGCACAGCAGCTTGAGTTGTCTGAATGAATGAGAGCACAAATCAATGGCTCTCTTTCTCTCCCTTGCCTGTAACACAAGTCTGGAACCCTTAGAGAAGCCGTCCTCCTGCAGGACTCCCAAAATTGCTTAGCACTTGCCTAGCCAAAGAGAATGGACTCTGTTAGAGCATAGTGTTTAATGTGTTCTAATGAATCTTTAGATTTTTTTGTTCTGTAGTCAAATATACAGCCTTTAACATGAGCTAAATGGCTACAGTAAGAAGGGAGCTTTAGAATTTAACAAAACCAGCTTAAAACCATGCAAATTTGGTAAGACTTTTATTTTTTTTTTTACAATGCATTAAAAAATAGCTGTCAGAATACCCTTGCCATTCACAGTATGGTGTTGCATAATGATTTTGATGCCACCACCAGATTTTAGACACTGAGGCCTAGGTATTGGAAGACATTTAGATACTCATTCCTATGAACACAGCTGGGCCTTGGGGTGAGATTTGGCTGTTGAAGCAAGGATGGCTGGAGCCTTCTCAGGTGCCAAATGGCACCCAAATTTTCTGTGTGGGGCAAGCAGATGATGTGGGACCTGCAGGAGCCCTGTGTTCTGCTGGAGAGGCTGCTGAAGAGGACACCCTACGGGCAATACAATGGCTCCAGGCACTTGAACAACTTTCTAGGTTTTTGGGGGCGGTGTTTGCTGCAGGTGCGGAGGTGCCCATGTTGGCTCTATCTGAATGTTGCACTGAGCAGCCTGCCTCAGCCCTCACTGAGGACTTCTGTACCACGCTGTGTTTTGTGGGGGAAGATGGTCACAGTGGGGAGGATCCATGTCTAAATTCACAACTTTCCAAAGGAGGAATATTTTTATTCCAAACTGTGAAGCCTCAGTGAAAATTTGAGTCCTAAAGATTGTATTTTATTGTGCGTTGATAAAGCACCACAAAGATTTTCAGTGCTTTATTAAAGATTTTTAATATGGATGATTGCATATATCCCAGCCAAAATCTTCTTCATCCTACATAGGTATTTATCTCTGCTAGCAGATTTTGTTTGCTCAGATCCAAATTAGAAAGTATTTAAAGCAGATAGCACATCTCTAAAAATACACTGAATTTACAATGAAGCTTTAACATTCTCTTGCTAAATTTCACACATCTCATTTGATTTCTGAAAAGGTAAACACAGAAATTTCCTTCACCATTTCTTATGCACTACTTGCAACAATAAAAAAGGAATATTTCTCATGTTACTACCATGTATTTTAAGTAGAGATGAAATGGCCATTCCCTTCACAGGCAAGGAAGTCCAATTCCTGACTGCAGTTTGTACCATTTTTTTCTCTCTAAAGAGAAGGTAATATAAGCTCCTATCCAAATCAGATGGCTGCTCTTCAGACCCAGCTGAAGACAACAGGAGAGGATGGGACCAAATTACTTCTGTCTGTCTTAACAGGACTTTTTAATAACATTTACTTTACAAGGTCTCAAATCTTGCCAGGTTAAATTATCACTTTCGCCATGTTCACATTTCTGTTAATGTATTTTAACTCCGGTGCAAAAGGTTAGGGTAATGGAAGAGCTGAAGGCAGAATGGTTACAGTGAAACCCAATTGCTGCCTGTATTTAGATAATTTTCCTTCCAAGTGACAGTCCATTAAATCTCTAAATTGTTTTATTTGCTACTTAAGAAAGTCTTTGCTTAGTCTTTGGGTGTCAGGAAGTAATGAAAGAAGCCTTAGAAGAAAATCTGCAGATTCTGTAAAATATACATGCAGAGCTTTTACAGTGTTATAATTTTTGACCTTGTAGTAAATTGAGACTGTGCATCATAAAAGGTATTTTTACAGAGATTATAAATGTTTGTTTCTCCCTTAATTTAAAAAAAAATAGTTTCAAGATTCAGGTTTAGCAAAATGTCCTAGCCGTTACTTTAAAAATCAATCTCTACATTAAATATATTTGGTCTCTTAGTTGAATTCCATTATTTTTTGCTGTTGAACAACAGAATATAAAAAGGTTTTTAGTTTTAGTGTCATACAGATCTACCTTGATTTGTATCACAGAATCCAATTGAAATAGTGTTTTGAAATACTCAGTTATCCAAACCTTAAAAAGACTTCCGTAAATCAGTTTATATGATACCTCCTCTTCCCCACCCCTGTTCCTTTTTGCTTGATATGGCCTCGGAGCTGCCAGCTCTTCACCTCTTCTCCATCTCATGGCTCTTCCAGCTACGGTGGCTTACTGCAAATACTCTTAACCTAATTGGAAAGATAACAGGAATTACAACAACCATCTGATATGCACCTTCTGACTTACGTGTTAATAACCAAATGTTATCAACACTCATCAGCTGAAGAGTTAAAACTCTTATTATGCTTTTATGTTTGAGTACATTATGCTCTCATATTTGGGTATATTTTTCTGTATATGTGCAGTGCTGTCCCACTTGGGAAGAAATAGAATTTTGTCTAGTATTTAGGAAGCTATTTCTGTGGAGCATTAAAGTTTGCTGAGAAAGCCCAAGATGTCCAATTGTGTTTGGGTTTTGATATTTCGCACATGGCTCTGGCTTTCAGAAAGTGCTAAGAAGATAGCACTTTTTTGAGGGGGGAAAAAAGGAGTCTTGAGCCAACCACAGCAGGTTTAAACTTATGAAAGGAGGAAAGATGACTGTGTGGTCTAATGTCTGTTCTTGGGAGTATAAGAGAATGCAAATGAGGAAAATGCATGGTGCAAATATGATAGCACAAAATATGCACAGCAAGTTTTAAACAGCATTCCTAATTAGCTGAAGAAAGAAACAGTACGCAAAATACCTGCCAAAGGCTGCAGAAGAAACTTTCTGTTATTATGTTAAAAAAAATAAAATAAAAACTTGCCATTTATGACATAGTGGGAAAGTTTTAGATTTGTTTACAGTTCCAGAAATATCTCATATCAAATTTATAAGATAGTATTAGTTATAGCAATTAATTTTAAAATAGCCTGGCCCTAAAAATGTAACAAGTCAGTAGAGTAGTTGTTAGAAAATACTATTATCCTCATATCAAACACAGTGTTCTTTTTGATGCATGCACTATACCTAGGGCTCCATTTCTCTCCTATGATATCTTTCAAGACAGATCTTGTGGATGGTGTCTGCTGGCTTGACTAGACATTAACAAGGAAGCTTATTGTAGATAGCATTATAAAATAAATGTTTAACTAGATCTTCTGTCATGACACTTGAAGCTATGGATGTTAATGAAACACCACAAAACAATCAAGTAGCTAGATGTCAAAAAATGGACTCTTTTTTTTTTCTTTTTTTCTATTTTGTTTGGTTTTTTGTTTGGTTTTTTGTTTGTCTTGTTTTGGTTTATTTTACAATATGAGTCAATTAAAGCTGTGCTGCCTGAAAGCCACAGATTTCCTTGCTTGTAGGCCCAAGGTGAATGTCGATCCAGGGCATGGTGCTTACAACTGGTACCTCAGTATCACAGAATCACAGAATCACAGAACGTTAGGGATTGGAAGGGACCTCAAAAGATCATCTAGTCCAATCCCCCCCAGTAGTCACTGGCTTCATTTTAACATAAAATTTAAGAAACATCTAAAAATTTGCATGGGACTGAAAAACAAAGCCAGTCTAGAAACTTTGGGTATGACCTCTGGAGGTCTTCTGGTCCAACCTCCCTGCTCAAGCAGGATCACCTAAAGCCATTTGCCCAGCATCATGTCCAGATGGCCTTTAGGTATCTCCAAGGAGAGAGACTCCACAACCTCCCTGGACAACCTGTGCTCAGTCACCTTCACAGTAAAGAAGTGTTTCTTGATGTTCAGAGAGAACCTCCTGTGTTTCAGTCAGTGCTCTTTGACTCTGGTCCTGTCATAGGGACTGGAGAGAACCTGGCTCTGTCCTCCTTGCACCCTCCCTTCAGGTATTTATAGACATTGATGAGATCCCCCTAAGCTGTCTCTTCTCCAGGCTGAACACTTCCAGATCTCTCAGTCTTTCCTCACAGGAGAGATGCTCCGGTGCCTTCATCATCCTCCTGGCCCTTTGCTGGACTGTCTCCAGTATGTCCATGGCTCTCTTATACTAGGAAGCCCAGAACTGGACCCAGCATTCCAGCTGTGGCCTCATCAGTGTTGATCACTTTGGCACAGACCCCATAGCAAGAACCTTGGATAGGCAACTACCCTGGGACAGTCTTTCCTCTTGTCACAAAGATAATTTGCTGCTGTCTATTTGAGGATTAGTAATGCCCAAATGTTCAGCCTAAAGAGTGGGAAGAAAAAACAAAGGGACTGAAGGTTTCAGCACTGACAGAACTATTCTGTCAAGAACAGTCAAAATCCTTGTTTCTTTAGTTGTATTTAGAAGGTTTTTTAATGTAGACTTAAGTTATTATTCTGGTCAGTCTGACCAGCCTGATGTTCAACACAGGCTTTTCAACACGTTTTTACAAGCTGGATTCTCTGCAGGGTCACAGCAGAGCAGTCTGAACTGCTGATTTTTTTGCCTTTTAAGTACTAGGCAATGGCTCGGTAATGCTGTGTGCCATTATTTTCCTAATCTATATAGCCTATATAATCTGTATGGGTTCATTATTATTTTGCTATGTGAAGCAATTTCATGAACTGTGAAACCCAAAAGCCTGCAGACATAGTCAAATCCACTTCCACAGAGCAAAGCAGTATTACTTAAATATGCGTTCAAATACATTACTGAATTTGGAAGCAGCATTTGTGGCGTGTTGTCCCTGAGTTATCCCCTCACCAGGAAAATATAGGGTGGAATCAACAGTTGAAACCAGCTGCTATCAAGAGGATCACAATGACCCACACTTTTGCAATTTTTTTATTGTTTTGGAGTTTGAAGTATTTCATAGGAGCATCCTGGTCCACAGTGGTGTTCTGACATCTGGCTCAGTCCACTGGGGATGCTGATCACCAAGGTATGGTGGTTTATCGGCTTCTGCAGTTAGGTCCACAGAAATGCTTGGATGTGTTGGGACCCTTTACTCTCCCCTAAGCACAGTGTGGAAAATTGGTTCTGGAAATTATATGGCAAAATGAAGTGACTGAATTGCTGCCTACACTTTTCTTTTATGTACCACCAGGCTGGAAGCTTCAGTGCTTCCTACCACCCTAGTGAGCAGCCCTGTTGGGTGCTCCACCTGCTGCTTTCTCACACCATGAGAAGTGAAATGGGCAATGCAAATGCAGTACGTTTGGGGAAAGAATTTTGTGCTGAAATGAAATCATCCTTTCAGAATTTTTTTCCTACTATTATTTTCCTAAGAAAAGGTAACTAAAGAATATAACACTACTGTTCACAATCTAGGTAGCATGGAGCATTTCCTGCATGAAAGTTGTGCCACAGTCTCTAGGCATACCTTGGAATTAAAAAAAAAAAATCAGCCCATTAATTATAACTGTATCTTAACAATTACCTCTTCTTTGTGACATACCATTTTCCTTTCCTTCATTGCAACTTCAAGAAAGAGCTTTTGAAAGCATGTTTTTGAAATACCTCTATGTGTAGAGTTTATTAAATTAGTCTGCTCCTTTAAGTATAAAAAAATAGGTTAAAACAAGCCATTTCATGGTCTGAAAAGTGTCAATAAAAATGAAATAATGTTTGTACAGTTTAGTAAGGTGAGTTAACCTTTCAAAGAACACAGCAAATGCTCTGTGGAAAAAGTAATTACATTCACGTGTCCTTTTGGCTGCGCAGGGGTAGTTTTGTAATATATCATGAAAGAGCTACAAATGCATGTATTGAATGGCAAGTATGCAGATCATTACCCTGTGGCAGGTTTAAGAAAGGCGACAGTCGGAGTACACAGCAGAACTGTAGGAGAGATCAGTTGCCGTGTCAGTTTTGACATCTGTTTTGGAAGAATTTTGTCTGTCTCTGAAGCAGTGTGATCCTCAGTGTACAGTCACTTTGGAAGTGTTAGCAAGTCCACGTTGTGCTGAGCACGCCGATGCATTGAAGTGTCAAAAACTGCTCGAGATATTTTAGCAATATATAAGCCCATTTCCTTTGATAGAAGATTCAAGACAAGGCTGTGGGAGAGTGAAATTTCTTCTGGAAGATTACACCCATTGCTATATTAAGTGGCGGAAAATCTTCCAGTCACTCTAGCCTTTGAAAATGATGATCTAAATCTGAGCCAATGTGCTTGTATCCTTCCCCTGACTGGGAGGCTGAGGCTCGGGAAGTGTCTCCATTGAAACAAACTGACTGTGGTTTTGAAAGAGCCCAGAAGTATGCGCATCCAAAATGGGAAGACAGGGGAATGTGGTACAGCGTGAAGACTGCGCAGTTTAATCATTTTCCTGCACACATTTGTTCTGTTCCCCATAATAGCTTATTGTAATCTAAAAAAAATAGTTCATTATGAATGTATTTTTTCCCATTCCATTAATTTGAGAGAGATTTACAATTAGAATTCTTAAACCAAACTCATTTAATGTTCAAAAAGACAGAATTGCCACTAATTAAAGATAACA
This sequence comes from Mesitornis unicolor, assembly GCF_000695765.1. NCBI lineage: Eukaryota > Metazoa > Chordata > Aves > Mesitornithiformes > Mesitornithidae > Mesitornis > Mesitornis unicolor. Next base: position 12,632 of record NW_010205341.1, on the reverse strand, counting down.
GTATATCAAACACATAAAACAATTGCTCACTGTACTGAATATGATTACAACAGTCAATGTATTGAATACTCTGAGATGTATCCTCTGTTGCTGATGGGAAAATACACTGTGTCTTTGTTATTGTAGTTTCCCCTCCACCCAACCCCCAATCAGGTAGCATTTGTCCATTTTTTAAAATACAGTCATCCTGTGGATTAGTTGCGGGCAACAATGCTTTTCATAGTTTGGCTCTAATTCCTCATTATGATACAGCACTTTGGCTTAGGCACTGCATCTCAAGCAATAGCAAAGACGTACTTTCTAGCAGTAAATAGTGCACTGGCACTAAAGCCCATCCTTCTATTGACACTGTCTATTTACACAGCTCTGGATGGTCCACCGACCCCCTGTGCTAACAGAGAACAGCACACAGCTCTCATCACTTTTCTTCCCAGTTTTTGCCATCCTCCAATTTTGTTTCCCTTACAGATGTTTATAGCAGGCCACAATGGAGCAGAGCTGGTTAATAAGCAAGGCATAAAACAAATTAATTATTTAAGTTTGCAAACATGCTAACTCAATCAATTTCAGAGGAATTTCTAGGTACTGAGTTGACTGATTAACATCCAGACCTGTATATGTCTCTAAAGAGTCAGTTCAGTAGTATTCAGCTCCCTTTCTTGATGACAGGGAGAGACACATACTATCTTGGCAACAAATTAGATGCCAATTTAAATCTGCTAGCTGAATTCAAGCTCCCCTTCAAGAAAATATCAGAATATATGAATAGATTCTTAATAAGACAAAGCCTCAAAGCCTGTTGTTATAAGAGTGATGACACTGATAGTGACTGGAGGGAACTTACTCTGGGGAATACACCATTAACCTCAAAGCTCAAGCTTAAGCTCACTTTATTCTGTGTAAATTAAATGAGAATCTGGGGGGCTGTATAAGAAGCAGTCAAGAGGGTCTAATTTTGTCTCAAGGGTAACCCTCATTTATGAGGTTGTGGACATACACTTGAATCAGCATAATGTGAACAGTCACACTGAAGTGTGAATTTTTGGAGAGTCAGTGACCTTCATATTTCAGCCCGTTGCTACTAGCACGGAAATAAAATGCTAGAACAAGGATACAACACCTCTCTGGGGTGGACTTAGGAATGTTTGAGGATGCTTTGGCTGCCAGCAGATGCTAACTAAGCCAGAATCATAAACATAGCCTTCAAGTGGTTCTCTTTGCAGACACTGTTTATCTGCCCAGATTGCTGTAGCTAAACCAATGCTAAAACCAAAGCTGTGCTAAGGACATGTAAGTGCTCCTGTGCAAGAAATACACCCTTTCCCTTTTAAGAAGCAAAGCTACCTTTATTCTCACTTATAATGGGCTCAGGCCTTGCTCTGAAAGCGTAGGAGCACAAAAAATGAGTGTAACCTTCTCATGCCAGTTTTGCTCACATTCAGGGCTCCTTGAGCTGTCAGAATGGGATAGAAACTCATTGTCCATGAGAATCAGGCCCATTATATTTAATAGCACAGGGAAATATTAGAAATCTGTCCAAGAATTAATAAATCAGGAAAAAAAAAGTAAAGTATTAATTAGATTAGGATTATATCATGCAACTCCCAGATCAAGGACCATATAATTAAAAATGAGTTTACAGATTTCAGTTTTCCTTGTATGAAAGAGTCACCCACTCTATTTTTATCTCCAATTGTTCTTGGCAATCCATGCTGATCTGGGAATGCTCTGGATTTTGGTCCAAAACCCTCCAGTAAATGACCTCATTAAAAATATAACAGTATAACATAAATTGGCAGAAAATGGTTGCAGCTTCCAAAAGGCTAAATCCCCTAATACACCCAAATACTTCGGAAACTGAAGCCAGATGTAGATATATGTGGAGGGTCTCTGCTACTTATGGATGTAAAAGTGGTATAATGTAAATCCTGTTTGTTGCTAGGTTTATTCTGGTTTGTGCTGTCACTTGACTGCAATGAAGCTCCTGCCAGGGCTGCTTTTCCAAAATGAATGTTTAAAATCCATGAGAATAAGTTGGGACAGCTCTTTACTTTGTAGATGTAGCCTTGTTGTTGTAGCTACTTTTAATCATCATGATACGAAAGCCGCGGATTCAAAAGTGTGCACAGCACCATGTGTATGAGAGGTTCTAGGTCACTTCTGTTTACATAAAACAACAAAAAAACCAAACCAGTGACGATTTCATTGATATTTCTCAGCTTGTCTGACTCAGAACTAGAAATACTGCTATAAATAGCATGGAAAAATGTAGATTGTTACTAAAAGCTAAGGGCTAATTTTTTCCTTAGAAAATGATCACTAGCGTGTCCTTGGTCTTCTGCTGCTCAGAGCACCAACATACTACATCTTCAGTGTAAACTGTTCAGAAATCATGATGTTGGAATGGCATTTAAAAATTAAGATTTCCTTTTGCATTTTGTATCAATCCAAGCAATATCAGGACAATCCTTCTACTTTACTTTTATGACCTATTATAACTTCCTGTATTTTTACAGCTTTAGAGGAAAGGGTTTTTATTGAAAGGAACATAGTAAAAGCTTCTTTTGGAAAATGTACGCTTACAACTTTAAACAGAAATGCCTACAACTCTTATTACATAAAGACATTAATGGATATTTTCAATTTTTTTTCTGGAATGTTTATTCCCTGCTCTTGACAGGCCTTTTGGCATAATCTCCTTTAGCATTTCCCATTACAGCCAATTATTTTGTCATGTCAGAGTAATACCCTGGAGTCCCTTTGAAACTGAGGTTTCCCTGGGCTCAGGGACTGTTCTTGCTGCAAGAAGCTGATGATTTCATTAAGCAAGATGGAGTAAAGGTTCAGTCTTGAAAACCCAAGTCCCGATTTCCTTGATGCCAAAGAAAGTGCTCAGGCAAGGGCCCCTTGCTGCCTGCCAGGGAGTGCCAGGCTTCCTCCATACTCCACCTTGATGCTCCAAGCTGCAGTCTGAAGGGGATGAAGATGCCAGCCCACATGCAGGTGGCTGCCTGCTTCCTCCAGCACCTCGCATTGAAGAGATGTTATTTCCATGTGTATTATCCAACACACAATGCACACTTTTGGGAAACACTGGGCTTGGATTGCAGAAGTGTTGATCCTTCAGTGACAGGGTGTGATGGGTCGACCTTGCTTGGCTGCCGGTCATCCACCAAGCTGCTCTCTCCCTCCTCCTCCTCCTCAGAAGAGCAGGGAGAGATGGATTAGTGCAAGTTGTGATCAATCCAGGCAGTAGCAGGTTTTCTCCTTGCTTGCATTTTGTGTACTTTCCTCTCAGGCCTACCAGTCACCATTTAAAATTAAAACTGTCAAAAAGTTATCTTAATGTTAGTTCAGCTGAAAACTGAGCTGAGGCCTCAGAGTCCTTCAGTGAAGTTCATTCACAGTCATTTCTCTTTCTCTGTTGTGTTTTTTTAATGGGATTGTCCCACAGTGCACCCACCTTTCTTTGACACAGAGTTGTAATCATTCTTCATTCAAAGCAAGAACTGTTCCCACAGATCTTCTTTCTCCATGTGAGATCCCACTCAGTATGGACATGCTTTGAAAAGGGGAGTTTAAGCATCAGGTCACTATTTCACAGTGACTGTTCTTGATCAGAAATAGCAAGATGAGATCCTCACAGGTGCCAGACAGCATACAATGAGTATTTCTAAACAGAGAGAATGTGAGTGCACCAGTCAGGTATCCTCTGATCACCTGTATACCTTTCTACATTACCTCCCTCTACATTACCTCCCTTATTTCCCCCATTTTCCTAGTCCACAGGATAGCTGAATGAGTGGAGAGCTTTTGAGGCAATAGAGGAAGGGAAAAAAGAGAGAAAACTTGTACTGCGATGGGATCAGTGTTACCCCTTCAGCATTGGACTGACAAAAAGTGGTCCACAGAGCCTACACTCTCCCTTAAATTCTCTTGGGGAAAAACCTCAGTCTCCGCACTTTGCTGAAGGAAAGTGTACCATCATCTTCAGCACTGATGTGCAGGTCCTGAGAGGGGAACCTTGGTTTAGAGACTCATGATGGAATGTGAACGTGCCGGGTGGGGTCAAGGCTGGAGTTAGGGCAAGGAAGTTGTACACTGTCCCTGTCCAAGCACAGGGACAGTTTTGAGGAAAGAACAAGCCATGGATGTGTATTGACTCTTTCATGGAGTGTCCCAGGGGAGGCAGAGCCACAGCTGCTGTGCCGGGTGAGTGACCATCTGGATTGCATTTGCTCCACCACCTGTTGCAATTGCAAATTGTGCTGTCTGTTGCAGAACCAGTGGCAGACTGTAATAGGAAACAAATAAGCAAGGACATGGCTGCAGATCTGCTGGCTCTATTTTGACCAACTGCAGCTCCATGAAGAGAATGCCCAGTGGGAGAAGAAGGGACCTAAGCCCTGGTAAGAGACTTTTCAGCAAAACAGAAAAGAAAATTTGCTGTTTACCATACAGAAAAAGAATAAAGAAGTAAATAAAAAAATAAAGGTTCCACTTCCATTCTTTTCTGCTAGCAAAGAGATATATCTGAACTCCAGTTTTAGTTCATAGGATTGCAATTTATTTCTAGACACTGAAATTTATACAGAAACCAACAGGTTTTCCTGTCTAAATAAAGTATGGGAGAAAAAGCTGTAAGGCATACGGTAGCCTTAGAAATCTATGCATGGTACAGTGAAGATGGGGAAAAAAAACAGCTACTAATGCCTAACACATTGCTGAATAATCCACTCCGTTACCATGATAGCCTCACTGGTACCTTGAAAGAAATCATGCTTCTGTGAGCATGGCATGATGAATGACAAAAATAACCTTGGATCCTCAAAGAGCTGGAGAAAGAGCTAATCAATCATGTTCTGTTTCATTCTTTTTTTTAAACAACTATTGTTGCTGATAACAGGTAAGTAAATAGAATTTACTCTCCCAGTGGAGGAAAGCTGAATTAGTTGCCTGATGATAAGCTTCCATACTGTGAGCAAATTGACTGTTTGCATATACTGTAGAGGGTATGTGTATGGTTGAGGTATCCTTTCCAACGAAACACTGCACTGGGTTTCAAAGGCTGTCCAACTGATGATGGTCACCCAGCAGGGATTCACAGGCTGCATTTTGATGCCTCCCTCCCTCACAGACCTGGCTTGGCAGCACCAGCGCTTTCTATTCAGCCAGGCATTCCCTGCTCAGGAATCCAGGACAATGCTTTACCAATGTGGGACTAGAGCCCTTCTGAGCAAGGCTAATGCTGTAGACACTGGAAAAATTCATTTACAAGCTCCCATGCATGGAGTGAATCTGTTTGGCCCAGGGAAATAGGGCTTGGGTGCTCACACATGGGTGACTGGTTGAGTATTCATGAGCGAGTGTGAGTGTGGGTTTGAGGCATCTGTCTCTCAGCTCAAATACTTGCCACTGGCCAGATTTGACAACAAAGTTTTGCATTGTTTAGGTACTGAAAATTTCATGAAAACAGACAGTAATATAGACCAAAAGACCATCTTAGTGCTTCTTCCAAGGGGAAGGCTGCTATGTAAGTTCACCTCTTACTGTATGTATAGACCAGATAAAATAAATAACTCCTGATTTGCACAGTAAGAAAATAAAGCAGAGATGAGGCAGTTTGCAAATTCAGAAATCCCTGTAGGAACTGTCACTACAAGAATTTTATGAATGATTAGTTACTCGTCAAGTCATTCCTCCCTTCTGCTCCTTCTCAGAGAGTTCCCTTGTTAACCTGCTGCAGCTCAATAAATACATTTAATTACCATGGAGCAAAATAAAATGCCTGCTACTTAAATGTGCTTTACAAGAGCTGCAAAAATTGTGAAGACTCATTGCCCTGTGTGTGGAATCAGGCAAAGGTCTTGTGGATGAAATACTGTGTGATCACTTAATTAAAGACTGTCTCACAGTGAGCACATGGGGAGTGTACTGAGTCCTTGTTAATTCTGGATGTTTTTCTTAAATTCTTAGTGCTTTGTTCTGCAGTTCTCTTCTTTCTTTTTTTTCCTTTTCCTTTTCCTTTTCCTTTTCCTTTTCCTTTTCCTTTTCCTTTTCCTTTTCCTTTTCCTTTTCCTTTTCCTTTTCCTTTTCCTTTTCCTTTTCCTTTTCCTTTTCCTTTTCCTTTTCCTTTTCCTTTTCCTTTTCCTTTTCCTTTTCCTTTTCCTTTTCCTTTTCCTTTTCCTTTTCCTTTTCCTTTTCCTTTTCCTTTTCCTTTTCCTTTTCCTTTTCCTTTTCCTTTTCTCTCTTTTCCTTTTCTCTCCTCTCCTCTCCTCTCCTCTCCTCTCCTCTCCTCTCCTCTCCTCATAAAAAGGCACATTTGAAGTTGTTCTGGAGGGCTTAATGTTTTCTTCAAAAAACAGGCATCCATTATTTGAATTTTAGTATTAAGCCAGCAGCATTGTTAATCTCCACAAGTACAGTATAAATCTTTGCTTCCTGATCACTTTAGATACTGGAGCAGTGGGGGGGTTGTGCTAGACCGTAAACCAGCCGTTTGGAAATGAGGGAATGTGCGGTTCACACATTGTTATTTTATTGGATTTCTTAGATATTGACTGACAGCAGAAGGGAGGAGATGCTCCTGGGATCAACCTGACGTCTTGGAGGGCAGAAGACCCCAGTGGTTACAGACTGTCTGTCTCCATGCTCTCTCTATTACACTTCCCTTTGTTTTTATCTGTATTATTTGGTCTTTTGTCTCTGCTACACATCCCTGCATCCCATCCTTTATCCCTTATGTGCTTCTTCTGGATCTCCAGCCCTACTCTAGCCTTCTTTTCCCATGAACTGGTCCTCCCTCAGCAATGCCACCCCCTCATATGCCCCTCTATTAGGGCTCCTTCCCACCCTCAACCCCATGCAGGGTCTCCTGCCCCTTCAGCTGGCAGGATCCCCCACAACAGGGTGATGGGCTCCCTCCTTCCAGGGCTTGGACTTGCACACAACCACACCTGGCTAAGGAGTAAGCTGGCCACAGGCAGCACTTCAGAGGACAAGTCTCCCTCAAAGCTTTGACAAGAACACCCAAACTGAAATAATTCATTTATCATGTAGGCCAGAGGAACAGTTAATGGTGAGGCCAGTCTCCTGCCTAAAGGAGAAAAATAAGAGAATGATCACAAGATTTCTTAAAGTGGGCAGGACAGTAGAGTCTTTCCTCATCCCATCCACCAAAGAAGTTCGGTTGAAAAGCACTATTGGGAAAAAGTCAGCAGCAGATGTTTTTTCACATGGATCTCTTCCCTGCTGTTACTGAAAAAGGCAACAAAACTGGCCATCAGATAGAGACTGTCAGGCTGTGTCACGGTGGGTGCTGCTGTCCATTTTGCTCGGACTAGCAAACCTCTTATGGCAAGAGGATAGATGTCTTGGAGAGGGAATCAAGGCAAGAGTTTGCTTTGCTCCTCCCACAATCTTTTTGCAAATAAAATGTTTTCTACTCAAATGTCCAGTGTACCTTCTAAGAAAGACATTTAAATAACCTTCCTTCCCTCAAAGCCAATGGTCGGTGTCATGGCTGTATTTGCAAGCCAGTATTTGCAGAGGTAATGAGTTGTGGGGCTCTCTTGCTAGAGGAGCTCTGAGCTTGGCTGAAAGAGAGCCTTCTGTGATTTCCATCCTCACAGAGCCACATAATGGTAGAGAACTGCTATCCAGAATATAAGCATTCATTAAAGCCAAAATAAAACTCATATATAAATAGAATATGAACCAGGTCATTCTTGCCAATCAGAGTTTGCAGACAGTCTGAAATAATAGCTCTGAGCAATATATAAACTGTTCCCATTCTTCTCAATGTGGTGCTAACTAGGAAATCTAATTATCACAATTTAAATGTCAGCATCATTAAATATTTTGCCACTGAATACTCTAGCAGAAACATCCAGCTAATATGCTCTTATTACATTCCCAAACCACCTCCCACATTTTTCAGTGTTTGCCAGATGCACCACCTGTCCTCTACCCAGTCGCCAAAACCTCCGGATTCCTCCACAAAATTCCTGGGCTACAAGGTAATTTGACATTGTCAGTCAGACAGCCTGGGACACATCTTGAAAAGGAACAGTCTGGGAGAAGTTAAATAAAATTCAGTGCCGAAATGAAGAGCACAAGGAATACTTTGCAGGCAGTCATGCTCATTTAATTCAATATAATACTGATTTTAATATTCATTTTTATATTTAGTTTGATACAATTAGATGTTCTTGATTTATCTGGATCTGCCATGGCATTTCAGACAGTTTCACTCCAGCTTGTAGAAGAGCTGGTAACAAAGATTTTGGATAGAAAAATAATGCAACACATAAAGATAAATATTTGTCAGAAAATTGTAGACCGTAGCTGCTGCTTCCTCTGTACAATCACTTTTCAATGGTTGTCGCATAAGCTGTGCCAGAGGCCATATTCCACCTTGAGCAAATGGCCTGTTAAAAACTAGCAAATAAACACTTGATTTATTTCACTACCACCCAAAGCTTTTTTTCAGTTGGAACTAAGAAGCTTTGCTTGAAACATTTGAATCAATTGGTTGTTTCAAATAAAAATTGAACTTTCAGAGTTACTCTTGATCAGCAGCAATAATAAACTACATCCTTTCAGTTACTGATACACAAATCGAAGATTACATTCAATAATGTCCCAGAAGGCAATCTGACATGGAGGACTGTAGCAAGACTAGCTACATTTTTTATCCTTGATGACTGCTGCTGTCAATAGGCTAAAGCAAAGCTATGAAGGCCTGAAGAACAAAAAGTTGCATTACTATGATTATGCAACTGAAGCAAATGAAAGCTTGAGGGCAAGAGAGATCGGCAGCTAGAGAATAGACTCACAAATGGGAGGCCCGATGTCCATCAAAAGACTAGCAGAAGTTAACAGCTGACTGGAAATGCTACCAGAAGTGTGGATAGGGAGATAGGAAAATTAGGAATATATGGTAAAGATACATGGCACAAACAGAGCTCATGGGGCTGGTAATGGCCTAGAATGTGTGTGCTTGATGTGTGGACAAAAATAATGGTCACAAAATACACACACTATGCATGAAAGAAGGAGAGGTTAAGTATAAGAGGAAGGTTTATGTAAAAGCGCTGCAGTATGGCTTTGAGCTGCTGAAGAGTTGGATTCCCCTGAAGACCCTGTGGTCTGTAGTGCACCATGCTGGGCTTTCTGTTTGCTGCAGTGCCCAAAGGGTAGCCCATGCATGGCAGCTCCTGTACCAAACAGCTCCTGAACATGCCTGTGGCCAGTGGGTTCTCGTCATGCCACTAGCTGACCTCAGCCCCAGGCAGCTCTGCTGCTAAATATAATATTGGTCAATAGGAGAGGCAGACTTAGAAGGAACAGCAAGGGCTGTTTGAGGAAGGGCACAGACACTTAACTTTGGGTGCTGACAGAGGAAGGCATCCAAATTAAGAGTGGCAACACAAAGAATCTGCAAACAGGATTCCCAACCCCATGGGGCCACACACTATGGAGAGTATGCAGTGCAAGCCATCACTTCTCTGACAGCTTGTAGTGTCCATAAAATAACAAAATATTTTCTGGAATTTATCTTTAAAAAGCATGGGTTTAAGGTAAGACAAAGAGCTAGCATTACAGTCCTGAAGAGAAAGACTATACCTGAATCCCTGACTGCAAAACACTTTTAATATGAATGTCACCAGGCAGGCAGCAGAGATGGGGGCAGTCAGCGACACTTTCAGACCAATTGTCCAGTGTCTCTTGTACCAGTAAAGGTACAAACATCTGCCCCAGGAACTACACAGATGATGCAAATTGGACAACCGGGTCTCCAAACGATCACTTTCTTTCCAGATATTCGGGTGAGACCCAAAACCTAGTCTTCCTGATGATGTCATCTTGGACTGGAAGACAAAAGAGCTTTCCATGTCAAGGCAGGACTACTTACCACAATCTGTTTCTCCTTTAAACAATAACACTACTGTCAAAACCAAATTGAATGCTTTGCAGTTTCAAATTCAGAAACACAAGTTTCTTCTCAGAATCATCTCTAGGTGAGATTGAAATTCAAATTGCAATTCCTTTTAAAATTGAGTCCAGTACAGTCTGTGTAGTTGTGCCAAACTTTTCCAGCTTGCCAATTTGCTTGAAATAGGGAAAGCATAGTTTGGATGAGTACCCACTGTGCACTCAAAATAGATCTAGTTGTGCTTTTGGAAATAACTAATCAATGAGCACTTTAATACATAGACTTTATTTCCCATCAGTGTCATCCCTCCATAAAACTGGTGTGCTGTGCTTCAAAACTTGCCTTGTACTCCACAGAGGCCTTTTATTCAGTCAGGCTTAACAGCTCAATATGGCCTTTTCTGATCTTAGTGTTTCTTAACCAAAAAGTACAGTATGGGCTACTGGTCGTTTTGGACTGCCTCCCAGGCCTAATTGATAGCTCTTTGGTTGCAGCTTTGCCATCACTTTTGGAATGATAAACCAAAGGTAAAAAATTATTTATAGCCAAGCCATTGAGCCAGAAGATCCTGAACTTTGCCATCTCGGAGAAGAACCGTATAAGAACAATTTAGATGGGAACAGCATTTAGTTTCTAATGGTATTTTGTTCTTGCTCTGTCTTCTCATCTCTTTCCAGTCTGCTAGTGCTCAGAGTAGAGAGCATGTGTGGTCTCACTGCAGTCATCCAGAAGGAGAGAATTAGTGGTCTGCTCCATGACATGATTAAGGAAAATATGCTTGTAGAATAAATCCAAATTGACTGGGATATGAACATTGTCACTGGGAATGAAAAAGAACCTCAAATTTTAAAGTAGTATTTAAAAATCTACCCTTCCATAGAGGAAAAATTCAGAAAAATAACCAGATATTCTGTAGAGAGTCCGATCTGTTTTGCATCAGTCACTTCAGGCTCTCCAGGGAGGAAAAGTCCCTGGTGGTGAGGGCAATCTCAGCTCCCGAAGCAAGTCTGCGGCAGGGTCTGGAGCTGATCTGTGTGTCTCACAGGATGCTGCTGGCTGGGAGTTCAGTATTCTCAAGTAAGAGGTGCTTTATTGTGTGCCACGCTGCACATACTTTTGCTGTTCTGATCTTACCAGACTGTGAACTATTCTCTTTTTTACTCCTGGGGGATCTCACAAAGGAGAATTATAAACAAATAAAATCCTTTCCCCTTGTTCCTGTGTCCTCTAACTCTTCAGTGAAGTTCCCCTCCTGTGAAGAAGAGGCCTGAACTGGAGCTGAATGGGTAAGCTGAGCTGAATAAATACATTTTGATGTCCTGTGATCTCAGAAGTCCTCAGTGGTGGAAAGTGCATTGCTATAGATCCACCGAGGCATTTAAAAACTATGTCCAAGGCTCTCAGTACTGGTGGTATTTGACCTATAATAAAAGTAATTCATTTGGCATCATCACCTCCAGAAAGAAAACAAGCTAATGGCTTATTATTTCATAAGTGATTTCAATGGAAACATTTCTCATTCTTGAATAATGTTTCCATCCATAAAAAGGGTATCAAATCAATGGTAGTGGTCTTTGCTAGAGTAAAAAAAAAGATTTGGAGACTTTTTGAAAAGTCCTTCACTTAGCTCAAATAGTTCATATAAGCAATATGATGATGTTTCCACTTTGAAAACTATTTTCATTGAAAGTAGGATAATTTTTTAACCAAGGAAGTGTCTGTCACCTAGCATAGTTCTTGCTCTAATGCAGTATTTCTTCCTGAAATTGTTTATTAATCAAAGCACAGAATTGATGTGTTTTTTCTTCCACCTATGTATGTTACTGTAATTTCACTTTGTTCAGCAGCTTAAAAAGGGATTTCTTTTTCGCCCAATTTTCTTTCTTTCCAAGTGAATAAACATATATCTAAAACAGATACAATACACAACATGTATTTGAAAAAATGTTTAAAGTAGTTTATAAAAATTGCTTAGTTGTAGAAATCAGAAAAATTATGATGGTTACTGCATCATTTATTTCACAAGGAGGAAAAAAAAAATGCTGGCCAGAAAGTAGCTGAGTCATATTTACCTCTCATAGGTGTCAATCCAGTAGCTGAAGGCACTCAGAGATAATTGTAGGCAGCTCCAGAGCTACCCCCAGGCCAACAGAGCTCTGCAGCGCAGCCCAAAGGGGCCATTTGCCAGAGCTGAATTGATTGAGGTGGACTTAAAGAAAAGGAAAGGCAAATAAAGACTAGAAAGATGAGGGATTTCAATGGCTGTTTGTTAGACTTTGAAGCAAGTTTGATCCTCAAAAACCTCGTGTTTATGTTTACTAGCAGTACAGAAGCTCAGTGGTGAAATGTTTTATGGCGATATCACTCTTAAATACATATTGCAAAATATTCCTAGAAAAGCATTTTGAAAAAATAAACAGTAGCACTTGTAGCAACAGAAACCTACCAAGTACCTCACACTATTTGCCTAAAGAGCTAGTAAAGAGAATTCAGATGTATTTTCTTCATTTTATTAATTCATTATTGTTTCATAATATTGCGCCCATTTACAAGAAAGGACAGAGGGAAGATCCGGGTAACTACAGGCCTGTCAGTCTGACCTCGGTGCTGGGGAAAGTCATGGAGCAGGTCATCTTGAGTGCTGTCTCACAGCACATACAGGATAACCAGATGATCAGGCCCAGTCAACATGGGT
>NW_010205340.1:2533-4453 GCF_000695765.1 Mesitornis unicolor | reverse complement strand
TTTGGGGGGCGTCACGATGGGCTTTGGGGTGGCAGAATGGGTTTGTGGGGTGTCAGGATGGGTTTTGGGGGGGGTTCGGATGGGTTTGGGGGCATCAGGACAGACTTTGGGGTGGCAAGATGAGTTTATGGGGTATCAAGATGGGTTTATGGGGTGTCAGAATGGGTTTATGGGGCATTGGGACAAGTTTTAGGGCATCAGGATGGGTTTGGGGGCATCAGGACGGGCTTTGGGGTGTCAGGATGGGTTTATGGGGCATTGGGACAAGTTTTAGGGCATCAGGATGGGTTTGGGGGCATCAGGACGGGCTTTGGGGTGTCAGGATGGGTTTATGGGGCATTGGGACAAGTTTTAGGGCATCAGGATGGGTTTGGGGGCATCAGGACGGGCTTTGGGGTGTCAGGATGGGTTTATGGGGCATTGGGACAAGTTTTAGGGCATCAGGATGGGTTTGGGGGCATCAGGATGAGTTTATGGGGCATCAGGATGGGTTTTGGGGGGGTTTGGATGGGTTTGGGGGCATCAGGACGGGGTTTGGGGGTGTTCGGATGGGTTTATGGGGTGTCAGGTCAGGTTTATGGGGTGTCAGGATGGGTTTTGGGGGTGTTCGGATGGGTTTGGGGCCATAAGGACAGGGTTTGGGGTATCAGGATGGGTTTATGGGGCATCAGGATGGGCTTTGGGGTGTCAGGATGGGTTTTGGGGCAGCGGGATGGGCTTTGGGGGGCGTCACGATGGGCTTTGGGGTGTCAGGAAGGGTTTATGGGGCATCAGGACGGATTTTGGGGGTGTTCGGATGGGTTTGGGAGCATCAGGATGGGCTTTGGGGTGGCAAGATGAGTTTATGGGGTATCAAGATGGGTTTATGGGGTGTCAGGTCAGGTTTACGGCGCGTCAGGATGGGTTTTGGGGGGGGTTTGGATGGGTTCGGGGGCATCAGGATGGGCTTTGGAGCGTCAGAACAGGCTTTGGGGTGTCAGGATGGGTTTTGGGGGCGGCAGCACAGGGTTTTGGGGCATCAGGATGGGTTTATGGGGTGTTGGGATGGGTTTATGGGGCATCGGGACAAGTTTTAGGGCATCAGGACGGGTTTTGGGGTGTTGAGATGGGTTTGGGGGTGTCAGGACAGGCTTTGGAGTGTCAGGATGGGTTTATGGGGCGTTGGGATGGGTTTGGGGGCATCAGGACAGGTATTGGGGCATCAGGATGAGTTAATGGGGCATAAGGATGGGTTTTGGGGCATCGGGACAAGTTTTAGAGCATCAGGATGAGTTTATGGGGTGTCAGGATGGGTTTATGGGGCATTGGGATGGGTTTGGGGGCATCAGGACCTGCTTTGGGGCGTCAGGACAGGCTTATGGGGCACCAGGTCGGGTTTTGGGGTGCACCGCCCCAATGTCCCACCCTGCCCCGTGCCAGCAGCGTGGGGGTCCAGTGCCTGTCCCATCTCCCCCCTCCCCAGCCCCACACCGGGAAGGGGGGGCAGCCCCTTACCCACGAACTTCTGGGGCGTGGAGCGTTTCCGCTTGGCCAGGCTGTTGGCCAGCCGGTCCATGAAGGGGGGCCGCTCGGACGAGGGGTGCAGCAGCGCCTCGGGCACCATCTCCCGCTCGCGCATCTCGTCCCCTGCGGCGGGAGGAGGGGGCTGAGCCGGGGCTGGGGACCCCCGCGACCCAGGGGGCAAATGTGGGGTGAGGCTGCCTGGGATGGAGCCTTGGTCTCCCTTCTCCATCACCTCCTGCCTCCATCACCTCCCATCCCCATCACCCCCCGGCCCCATTGTTCCCATTGCCCCACATCCCCATCACCTCCCATCTCCATCACCTCCTGCCTCCATCATCCCCATTGCCCCACATCTCCATCACCTCCCATCTCCATCACCTCCCACCCCCATCACCTCCTATCTCCATTGTCCCCATT
>NW_010205340.1:1735-2329 GCF_000695765.1 Mesitornis unicolor | reverse complement strand
GTCTTGCCCCGGTCGGCGAAGCCGCGGGGTCCGGCTGTGGGCTCCGAGGAGGAGCCGGGGCTGCCCCACGCAGCTCCCCCTTTCCTCACAGGGCGTCCCCAAAGCCGCAGACGGGGCTGGGGAGCCAACCCGCACCCCCTCTTTCCCCCCCCATCTGGCACCGGGACCCCCGGGGGGCACTGACCTTGCTGGGGGCCCAGCGCGGGCGGCTCGGCACTCAGGCTCTGCAGGTAAGTGTGCGCTCGCGGTGCTCCTCCAGCGTGCTCTGCTGCTTGTAGCTGCGCCCGCAGTAGTTGCACTTGTAGGGCTTGCCCACGGTGGGGGAGGAGACTGCAGGGAAGCAGAGCAGAGCGGGGTGAGGACACGGGGACGGCGTCGGGTTCGGTCAACGGGGAGCAGCGCGGTAGGGACCATCACACAGCATCACGGGGTGGCAGGGGTTGGATGGGACCCCAAAATCCCCCCCAGTGCAACCAGGATCCAGAGCAGTCACACAGGAACACATCAGGGCTTTGGGTGTCTGCAGAGAAGGGGACCCCAAAACCTCTCCCCAGCCTGGGCCATGCTCTGCACCCTCACACTGACAAACTTTGG
>NW_010205340.1:978-1473 GCF_000695765.1 Mesitornis unicolor | reverse complement strand
GCCGGATCCACACCTTATCTGTGTGGCCCTGCTGGGCTCTTTCAAGCAGTTCCTGTCCTTCTTGCACTGAGGGCCCAGAGCTCACACAACATTGCAGCTGTGGTCTGAGCAGGGCAGAGCAGAGGGGGGCAGAGCGGCCATCGGTCACTGCACCACTGGGCTGTGCCATGGGGGAAGGCAGCAGCCACCAGAGCCAGGGACCAGAGCTGTGAGCTGGGGAGCTCGGCTGCAGCCTCAGCGTCCCCCACCACCATGACGACGCACCCCGAAAATGCAGGGGAAGGGCTGGGTGCTGCTGGGTTTTGGCAGATGGGGAACCACAAAAATAAACCCTAATGTGGCCAAACCCCAACCCGAATCCTGCTTCCCCCCCACTCTGACCCGGTGGTTCCAGCCCCAGGGCTGCAGCTGAACCCGTGCAGCAAAGGTGGTGTTTGAGGAGCCAAACCCTTGGGTTTTTAGACGTTCCCAACCATTTCTTCAACCTCCATTGAC
>NW_010205340.1:0-915 GCF_000695765.1 Mesitornis unicolor | reverse complement strand
GCACACCCCCCGCAATCCCTTCCCCCCGGCCACCGCTCCCCAAAACGGCAGGACAGGACCCCAAACCATGGAGGGGAGGGCAATGTGGGTCACCAGACTGAGACCCCTGTCCCCTCCAACACTGCCCGTGGAGCAATGCCCCAAAATCGGCCGCTTTTGCTGGAGCCGGAGCCCATCGCCCGCGGTCGGGATGTGGGGCAGCCCCAGTGCAGGGCTCATGGGGAGCCCCAGTGCAGGACCCGGCTCCGTTCCCGGCAGCACCGGGGATGTTTCGGGGCTTTTCTGCAGTTTGTGGTTTAACCTTTACCTGCTTCAACAGGCGCCTTGTGGGGCCGCGGGCGAGTTCAGCCCCGGCACCGGGATTCACAGGGAGCGTTTGCACCGCGGCGTCGCCTCGCACCGGGTCCTGCCCCGAATTAGGAAACCGGCCCTGCCCATGCACCCCAGACCCCTCTGATCCCAGCAGGGCCGCAGGTGGATCCGGGGGTGCAGGAGCTGCCATGGGTCCGGGTTCCAAAGCAGAGCAAGAAGCTGATGGTGAGCACAGATCCCCCCCTGCCACCGAACATGGAGCGAATATCGGCTCATGTCGCCTCGCACCGGGTCCTGCCCCGAATTAGGAAACCGGCCCTGCCCATGCACCCCAGACCCCTCTGATCCCAGCAGGGCCGCAGGTGGATCCGGGGGTGCAGGAGCTGCCATGGGTCCGGGTTCCAAAGCAGAGCAAGAAGCTGATGGTGAGCACAGATCCCCCCCTGCCACCGAACATGGAGCGAATATCGGCTCATTCCGGTCTCACAGGAGTGAGGACACAGCCAGACCCCAACACCAACACGAAAACGCGCCCTAGGAATCCCCTCCTCAACCCCGGCAAATCCGGGGTCCCAAATCCCATCACAGCTCATCAGCCCCCAC
>NW_010205339.1:0-6116 GCF_000695765.1 Mesitornis unicolor | reverse complement strand
TAGTTGCAGTCCCCTACAAGTACAAGGGTACACAATCTTGAAGCTTCTCCCAGCTGCCTACGGAATATTTTGTCTATCTCTTCATCCTGGTTAGGTGGTCTATAGCAAACTCCCACCATGATATCTGACTTGTTGGCCTTCCCTTTGATTCTCACCCATAGGCACTCAACCCTGTTGTCACTGTCGCTAATCTCTATGCAGTCATAGCACTCCCTAACATACATGACCACCCCACCACCTTTCCTTCCTTGCCTATCCCTTCTGAAGAGCTTATACCCATCAATTGCAGCACTCCAGTTGTGTGATTCATTCCACTGTGTTTCTGTGATAGCTACTACATCATAGTACATCTTCAGAAGGGCTGAAGAATCTCTGAAAAATAATGCTCTTACTCTCTGAACACTCTGAGCTGTTGCACTTTGCTCATTGCTCCTTATTTAGCAATTAGCCCTCATCCCAGTCCCCTTAGATGACCAGTGCTGGTGACCCCCCTCCCCTTTGCCCACGGACCCATACATTACCAACACTGATTTGGTAGCAGACCTAAACCACAGCATCATATGCACTGCTATGAAGAAAATTGATTCCATCCCAGACAGAGCCAGCACATCCCCATGTATCTCTTCCCAGCTCCTCAGGACGTTCATGAGGTTCTAATCCGTATTAAGGTCCAATTCCTTTTTTTGATGACTCCATCACTTCTACAAGTTACCTCATATAAAAGAAGCAGAGGAATTAGAAGGACAGAAGTGTCGAGTCATGCAATACATCTCCTTGCCAATGCAAAACCTGTTCCCTGGAGTCCATTTTCAGAAACTTTTAAAATAGACTTAGATTAAATGAATTTTCAGACTTTTGCTCACTGAATAGTTGCTCAGAGCTCAATGTGTGAATAGCAGCTGTATTATAACAGTTAAATAGGAATAATGTTAATGCAGAAGTCTATATTTCTTCCTTGGCAAGTCTTTTCTGGATTTAAACAATTTCCTCATAGCTTTGAGACCAAAGTACAATCTAATTCCTAAATCTGCACTCAGTGAATCAGGAGCCATTAACGATGTGGTAGAGCTTTATTTCATTATGCATCAATGTTAAATTGTATCTCACGTTCTCATTTTTCTTCCAAAATACAATTTCCATATGGATTACTTGTAAAATAGGATGCATATGTAATGTTAAACATGGCTGAAGAAGTTTTGTTCACACTGGAGCGGAGCAGAGCATTCACAGTTCAGTGGGAACACAAAGCTGGCATAAACAGTCAATTTAAATCATATTCAAGTTTACCGTATTCTCACACAATGCACAAATTTCTGTAAAGAACTGATAGTTCAATTTTCCTTCTGGAACACTCATCATGCAAGATGAATAGGAAATGTAATAACGCTTTAAACTTCATTTGCTTTTACCCACTTGTTTTGACTAGAAAGATTTTTATCATAAAAATCAGGTAATCTGCAGCATCTAAACCAATTAAGTGACTGGATAAAACATGATGCTCTTTGTTAACATTCCCGCATTAATTTGTGAATCATGAGATTTTTGGATCTGATAAATGTCTACATATCAAGATTATTAGTCACTTATAGACAAATTGGATAGGCAGAGGAGCAGTCAACAAGGGCTGCTTCCCTTTTCCTTCCTTTCAAAAGTGGAATATGAGAGGATGACTAGGCTATAATATATATTAATAGTAACCACAAAATTTTCAATTATAATTGTCTAGAAATTGGATTAAAATGTTTTAAAAAACCATGTCAAGCAACCATCAAGAAACCCCAAGGAGCCCATGGTGCATTTCATGTTTGTAGAGCATGAGTAGATGATGCAGAGAGCTGGAGTGCAGCAAACCCCTTTGTGTGGGTGCCATTTCCTGGAGTCTGAGGAATGGTTTTGTCCTGCATAATTTCACTGCAGGTTTCAATGAGGATGCCTGTCAGGTGATCTTACTCTGGTTAATGCATGTTTAGTAATAACAGTCCACTGTCAGACATTGATCATCTTTCTGATAGTAAACCTCTGAATGTTTTTAAATCCAGCTTTTTCTTGAAATTGATTTGCTTTCTGCATTTCCTCAACCCTTCCCTGTGTTTATCTGTTAGCCTCAGGTTTATTCCATGGTGTGTGGGGAAAGCTTTTGCTGCACCCATCACCACCAGCAGCTTTGGCAAACTGGGGAAAAGGGTGGTGAAAGCTGTAGAAGGTGCTCCCAGTAGGTAAGGGTCCTCTAGGCACCAAATCATCAGCCTCTGTCACTAAGCCTGCCTTGTATTTACCGTTAACAACAATAAATTAACACCTCACAAGCTCTGCTCTTCTGCCCTGCAATTTTTGTCTTTTCTGTTTGCCCCCACTTGACTCCTTGCCCTTTTTAATGCTTCAGAATTTTAGAGTAGGAATTAACATTTTGGAGTCCTGGAGTCAGAGGCATGTTTCTGACCTTGAAATGGAGTTATATGGGGAAAACAGAGGATGAGTAAGTAATTGTTAGAATTGAAATTGATTAAAGGTCTGACAGAAATAAATTTAGGGTCAGACCCACAGAAACAGTGTAAAGGAGATGGAATTAACAGAACTACTAATCTGACATTTCCTGATTTCTCAGCGCTGATACAGTGGCCACCTCTTGCTGCCATAGCTTTACTTTATTCTTCACCCGATTTTCCATTGACACGTGCAGGGCTGTTAGCACAGGTAGGTCCTTGTGCCCCCCTGACCTTTCTTCCACAGCTGGTGATGGGATCTTGAGGGGAGGACACCCCGTTTTGGTAAAAGCCTCTGTGTCAGAGCTGCTCTGTGTGGCCCTACCAGAATGGACGGTGTGTACCACAGCAGAAGCTCTGCGCAGTTTGGGATGACAGAGAGCACAGATCTGTCAGGAACGCAGGGCAGGAGCTTGGCTTTGCCCATCTTTTCCCTGTGAACAAACCTTTATATTATATTACACCAAAGAAAGAGAAAAGCTGTGTCCCTGGTGCGTTGTTTTTGCTGCTTGATCATTTATTTTCTGTGCTACAACAGAAACGTTCTCCCTTCTAAACAGCAGCTGTTGCAGCAGGGATTGCTGGTGTGTACGATATTATAACATCGTGCTGCTGCTTGATGCTTGCCTACCTGTCACATGGCACAGATTTATCCTCTTCCTGTCCTTGTCACACACAGGGAATCTGTAGCTCTAATTCTTGCTCATATGCTTGTTTTTCTCAGCTGTGACAGTTCTTCATCTGGTTTTGTAGGGTTTTTTTACTTGAACTTCATAAGCTACTAAATTGGCACATTCTCGTATTGTGATTTAATTCTCCATATCGGGGCTGTCCCCTTTAAAAATATTTCTCATAAGTTTTATGGATCAGTGCATCAGCAGATTACTAGTGAGAAGAGGAGTAAATTACATCATAGAATAAACTGTTGATTGGTATTGTCACTGGGAGGGGTACAACTGCTATGACCACACATGTGCACCGCAGTACCACCTGGGGAGTGTCCGGAGTATTGGGTCAGGTGCTGCATTAAACATTGGCAGGGTATTTCAGAATGAGATGGAATAAATGAAGCAGGGGGCTGGAATGGGGAAAAGGGTGGAGAAGTACTAGGGAAGGGATGGAGATGCAAGAGAAAAAGTGCATCCTAAAGGGCACAAAGCAGAATTAAGGTGACCTTGCCATATCAACTCCCTGCTGCTGCTGCCCCAGAAGATGGGCTTGGAGAGGGGCAAGCTTTTACCAGGGAAGAGGAATGCTGTGATGACACACAGAGGTGGCATGGAGGGGACCTGCCCCTGGTCACTGGGATCAGGATGGCACAGACACATGGCCCTGAGGAGCCATGGGTGTAGATGAGGATACGCATGAGGTACATGAGGAGAGCTTTCACCCACCTCTCTGAACCTTCTGCAGGATCCACTGCACACCAGAAAATAAACCAATAAATCACAGCAAAAGGGATCATAGAATCACAGAATTGTTTAGGTTGGATAAGTACTTAAAGATCATCGAGTCCAAGCATTAACCTGTCACTGCCAAGTCCACTACTAAACCATGTCTCTAAAAGCGCCTCATCTTCCCATCTTTTAAACCCCTCGAGGGATGATGACTCTACCACTGCCCTGGGCAGCCCCTTCCAGTACTTGACAAACCTTTAGGTGAAGAAATTTTTCCCAATATCCAATCTAACTCTCCCCTGATGCACTGAATCACTTTCTTGGTCCTGCTGCCATGCTATTCCTGATACAGGCCAGGATGCCGTTGACCTTCTTGGCCACCTGGGCACTCTGCTGGCTCATATCCTGTTGGCTGTTGACCAGCACCCCCAGGTCCTTCTACCTCAGGTCCTTTGCAGCCACGCCTCTCCATGCTGTAGCATCCATGGGGTTGTTGTGACCCAAGGGCAGGACCCGGCACTTGGCCTTGTTGACCTTCATGCAGTTGACTTCAGCCATCGATCCAGCGTGGCCAGGTCCCTCCTTAGAGCCCAGAGATCTGCAGAAATGGTGCATCCCAGCACACAGTCGTCCACACCAGAGACTCTTCTCTGCCTCTTGGCAGCTTGCATTGAGCACCAGTGATTCAGCTGATCTGCTTGTTCTGATAACACCTCTAAAAGTGAAAATGTTCTTGGAAATGGTAAATAAAACTTGGTTATCATGACAGATAATGTGTTAAAGTGTAACAGCATTTTTTTATTAGATTTGTAGATGGTAAAATGAGGGTCATCCATCCAAATCTGCCTTGATAGCTACTGGGCCCTGTGCCGGCTCCATTTTAGCACTCTTGTGCAGCGATGATGAGTGCTGATTGAGATTTGGATGAGCTGAGCATGTTTCGGTTTTTATAGAGCTCTACCAGCTGCGTTTGCATTGACTGCACACAGAGCAGCAGCACTCAGGCTCCAAATGCACAGTAGACCCCGAAGATGGATAAATGGATAGAGAGATCCCAACCTAATGGACTTCGTCGGGGAGCAGAGCTGATAGGCGGACAGTGCCACTTTGAGTAGGCAACCGAATGGGAAAAAATCAGAATTCAGTCTCACCGACAGCACATGTCCCTACTTGCAAGAAGGATCTTTGTCCTGATCTTATCCATAAGATCCTTTCAACCTACAGAATCACATTCCCCTACTTGGGTTCAATGTGCTGTGAACCTTTCCTGAGACTCGGGTGCTCTGCTCCTTTGCCACTGCTTGTGACTCCAAACAAAAGCAAAGAACGCTGATACAGATTCCTTGTCACTAAAATGTTGTAATAGCTTGGTGTCTGCAACAGCATTTGGTATCTTGGGTACTTATTGCTCCTGGAAGGAGCTGCCAGTCAGTTAATTATGTGGATATTCCTAATTATGGCTGAGGATAATACCAACAACAATTGAAATAAAATAACTGTAATTTTAAATCAAAAACTTCCCTATGTTTCAAATGATTAAAATGCCGCACGTAAATATCATCATGTTTTGATTCATTTTCCCATGAAATTCTAGTTAAATTATTTTCTCTAGCAGGAGATGTTAATAACAACACCAGGAAATTGAACATCAAGGTTTAACTCGGAGGTAATAAATCAACACATAAAAAAGGTTAAGGGTTGCATATTATGAAAACATTTCCAAAGATAATTACAAGTTAGAGGCATGTGTTGATTGAGTGGGAAATCTTAGCATATAGACAAGGCTGGATTCACAATGAAGATAATCAGGTAAAGAACTACTCAGTGAATTTTAAAGGAAGAAGTCTGTTGACTACCCAAAATAATTACCAAAATGTGCCTGCTGCCTGGTGCAGCGTACCCAGAATGAACCCACAAATCTGCCTCCAAACTAGGTGGCTGTGTGGCAGCAGCCCTCGACAGGGATGCATCAAGCTGTCCCCACCCAATGCCTGGGGATGCTCTTTGCCAAGGCAGGGGGTTGGACTGGATGCTCTTAGAGGCCTTTGTCAACCCCCATGATTGGGATGCACTGGGGCTGTGATTGGAGACCAAGCAGCAGCATTTCACACCTCAGGGTGCACCAGCCTCAACTCTGGCTCTATCTGCCCCTTGCAATGAAATCACCAAGCCAAGAACAGGTCTGGGAGGACAGAGAGAAGTTTTGGGATATATTTATTTGTATATATAATATTTA
>NW_010205338.1:0-445 GCF_000695765.1 Mesitornis unicolor | reverse complement strand
GTACAGACCCTTGAGGGACAGCACTTGTCACCATGTTCCATCTGGACATAAGCGATTGACCACTACTCTCTGGATGCGACCATCCAGCCAATCCATCCACTGAATATTCCACCCATCAAATCCATACTTCTCCAACTTAAAGAGAAGGGTGCTGTGGGAGACCATTTCAAAGCTTGCAAAAATCCAGATAGATTACATCCATATCTCTTCTGTTGTCTATTGATTGTCTACCCCATTGTAGAAAACCACTATGTTTGTCAGGCAGGACTTGCCCCTAGTAAAGCCATGCTGGCTGTCTTTAATCACCTTCCTGTCCTCCATGTGTCTCAGCACAGCTTCTAGGAAGATCTGTTCCATGATATTCCCAGGCATAGATGTGACGCTGACAGGTTGGTAGTTCCCAGGGACCTTGTTTCTACTCTTTTTAAAAATGGCTGTAATGTTT
>NW_010205337.1:32128-40880 GCF_000695765.1 Mesitornis unicolor | reverse complement strand
ATATAATATAATACTACAGGTTACAACAAAGTTATTACTAGTGAAGCAAACTTATCAATGATGCAACAGCAGATACACTTACTCTCAGTTACTTACATGTATACGTGTGGCATCCAGTGCATCAGACAGCTCTTGGAGGGGACCCTACCATCCCAGGGGTGGAAGGACAAACTGAACCAGCCCCAGACATGGGCCTAAGGAGGGGAACAGACAGAAGGCAGAGTCTCACTTCAAAGATGATCCACGCCGTGGAGTTTGGAGTCAGCCAGGCATCCACAGAGAGGGTCCAAGGTCTTGTAGAAAGCGCATGCAGACCCGTTTAGGAAAGGGCCAAGTATGGCACAGCACAGGAAGAGAAAGAAGCTCAATTTTGGATAGAAAGGCATTTTTATATCATAGAGATGTAAGAGAGTGTAGTACAACACCACTTCAAGCAGCCAATAGATACTGTTGATTTCTGGGTTTCAACTAGGACAGCCAACAGGTGGGGATTTCTGTTACCTTGGACCAGTTTTTATTTTACAGGACTCCCCCTGTTCTTGCAGTTAGGACAGCCAATGACTGGTACCAATTCTTACTTTCTCCAGGCTATTTTTCAGCTTTTCAGATGATCAGTTACCATCGCAGTTCCTTGGTTTTGCATTCCTGAAGGTATCTCAGGATGTCTCCAGTTTCTAGGTACCCAGCTGCATTTCAAAGCTGTGCTGTGCTTTTCAAGGATGCTTCTGGTTCCCAGACTCCCAGCTGCCAGGCTGGCAGCAATTTCTCTTTCAGTATTTCAGCAGACATCATCTGTTCAGCACTTTTCCCTTCTAGCCAGGCCACCTTTCTGACTGCTCACATCGCGTGTTTAATGCTCAGTTTTATTTTCCCCTGTGATGCATTTATTGGAAATCTGTGCAGCTGGTAAGGAACCAGTGAGATTGGGTTGAAGTACTTACAAAGAAGTCTCCTCAAAAGGAAGTTTCTCCAGATAAAATAAACTGGACTTTAGGTCAATATCAACAAATTGTTACTTTTTCTTTAGGCTATCAAAGCTTTAAATTCAACCTTGCTTGAGGAGTTGGGGGTTTTTGAAGGACTTCAGAATATTCTACCTCATGCAGTGGGGTTTTAGGTTTGTTTTTTTTCTGTTTATCAATCTTTAGAAGTGTCTATCAGAGGGATGCCCTGTCCCCAAGGAGATGTGCTGGCACAAGAAAAAGTTGTTTAGAGAGGTGGTGCAGGCCCTATCCCTGGAGATATTCAACGTCAGGTTGAGCAACCTGATCTGGTTAACATTGTCCCTGCTCACTGCAGGAGGCTGTGACTGGATGATCTTTAAAGGTCCCTTCCAGCCCAGCACATTCTGTGATTCTAAGGAAAGCGGGGTTCCTGCAGCCATCCACTCAGGCAGGAGCTCCCATGGGTGCTGTCTCACAGCTCCTCTCTGCACTGACATCTCAAATGGAACAGTGGGGTTTTTTTAGCTTTAAGAGGCTGAGTGTTATGTGGTTTTTAGCCAGGTTTTATTCCACAAAGTGGTACCCGTGGTACTTTGTGGGGGATTCAACAAGAAACATGAGATTTTTGCTTTGGGACCATGTAGCACACTGACTGCTCACCTAAGCTAAGGCTGAAAGGTTGTCAGAAGCCTTCAAATGAAATTAGCACTCAGATCACACAGTCATGGGTCACATCATCAAGCTTCTGGGTGTTTAAGGACCTAGACCCTTAAGTTAGGATTGATATACAACATTTGAGAAGAGCCAACTGCTAGAAAAACAAGTATGCTGAGGATCAGGATGGTACTTTGTCATCAACCACTCGACGAGAAAGCAATGCCCTTTCATGCCACTTGTCTCAGTTCATGCTCTGAAATTTGCACAGCATTGATGTGCCATTGATTCCCTGTGACTGCACGAGTTGACAACAGTCAAACCAGTACGTTTGTTCAGCTCTCACAAGGCCAGGAAGCACCAGCTTTGTAACACTTTCTCAAAATAAAGAATGGGAGAGCTGAGATTTAATAGGCAGCACTATATAAAAGCTCTCACTTTACCTGCTTCTTAAATAAGTGCTATGCAATGGTCCTGGTTTTAGTCACACCGTTTGCAGGCACATTTCAAGCAAATGCATGACTGCCAAACTAAAATTGTAGTTTAGTTGTCCTTTATTTAGCCCATAAATATTTACTTAGCCTGTAAACTCTTTGACAACTAACACTGGAAGCATTAAGCAGTCCTAAGCCCTTGCTCCTCACTTTTTTATTGTATTTGCATGCAGTACAATGAAAGGGTATTGGTTGGAGCAATGCCGTAATATTGCAGCCTCTTGCTCAAAGCCACATAACTTCCCTGCCACCTTTCTGTGTATCATTTCCCGACAAGGGGAAGATCAGCTTCGTCCATTAAGAGCTTGTGCAACTTCATATCCGAGCTCCATGCTATGAAAAGTAATTTTTAAAGCTTTGAAGTCTCTTAAGTGGAGAAATTACTCACATGGCAAGGAATTCATCATCCTTGCTGACTCCTTTCCCAACAGGAAGGAAGATCTTTGCTTCCTTAGAGATAGTTTTTTTCTATTTCCTTTTGAATATACTCACAAAACCAAAAGAATACAAACCCGAATAACCACAGGAAAGTAGCTATAGCCTCTTTTCCTGCTGCAAGGTCTAATGTCTTTTACCTTCACAGAAGCAGCCTTGGCTTCACCGTGTAAATCATTACTATGTGTCTCAGTACAAATGAACGAGAAAAGATTCTTTTAATCTCTTTCCAAGTCCTTCCCATTAAAAACTGGGACACAGTTCGCATCCTAGTCCTTTGTTGGAGTGATTCATCACAGCGAGAAGTGCACAGCAAACGAGGCGGTTGCAGAGCACGGCCGCTCTGCAGTTCCTAAACCCAGATTTATCTCACCAGGCTTCTGAAAAGCAGCGGTGTCAAGGGACCATCACATCCCTCCACGCTGTGTTGCTGTTCCTGAAAAACTGAGTATTTCCTTTGAGGGCAAGACAGAAAGGTCAGGCCCTTAGAGGGGTTTCTGAGACTTTCTGCAGTCCCTACAGCTGTGGTGTCCTGCCAGGTGGACTGAGGAGGTGTTGAGTCCCTACCATCAGTGGGGACACTGAAGGTGGGCAGGATCACAGATGGGCTCCTGAGGGTAACAGAAATCTAGTGGAAAAAGTCTGCAGTGTGACGGTGCCACCTTTTAAGTCCTGGACAACAGCTGCTTGTTGGCGTCTTCCCCAGAGGCTAATCTGGGGAGAATCGTGAGAAATAGCTATGCAATAAGATGACCACATCCAATCATCTAGCCGCTCGCCTTCCTCCACGGGGGATGACACAGGCAGAGAGCCTGTGATTTGGTCAGCTCACAGACACCCTTTTTTTGCCGTATCCACATGAAAGGTAAAGGGCCAAGTCTCATGACTTGATCAAGGAAGAAAGATCAAAGCATTTAAAAACAACCAACTTTCTAATCTAGCAGCTTTTAGAATGGTGTTCCTACTTGTGCCTGCTTCAGTACAGGGACACTACTGAAGACTGGAGTAAGATCTATAAAAGTCTTTCCTAGACAAGAACCATCAGCTTCTGACACAGAAAATCCCAGATCTACCAGACAGAATGGTTGAAAAAAATCTGTCAGTACCAAAAAAAAATGCTCTGGACTCAGTGCCAGAGTCTGCAATAGGTCCACAGATCCAGGTGTATTTCTCCAGATGCAAATTTGGAAACTGAAGGTGTTGCTATGGGGTAGCAGCCTTTTCCCATCACTGCAGAAGCTCCACCAGACCTCCCAAGACTGATGGGGCTGACAGGAGCTGCGTGTGTCACTGCAGAACCCGTACAGCAACAAAAATCCTGTCAGTACAAACCGGCCCATTTCTGCCTGGTCTTTCTGCAGTGCCAATGAAGTGAGAAGAAGTTATCAGTGTTCGGGTGGGGAGAGAGGGACAGGTCTGTGTGCAAGCTGAGACCGTGTCCCACTGCTCCACGTGACCCTCCAAACTTTACATAAAATTTACTTTAAAAAAGAAAACCAAACCCACCCTTATCCATTTCTGGAGCCAAATCTATTCCAGTAGGAACTGAACTCACAGCAGCACCTCTAGAGGAAAATAAGTAATTTCAGCTTATTACATATTGCCACTTGCTCACTCCTTTCCGTGTTCAGAACCACAAAAGGTTTGGTGCTCGTTTCTCCTTCAGTGGAAAGATGAGCTGATCCATTGTCAAAATGAAATTCATTTAAGAGAATGCAGAACATCTTGCTTTCTGCTCTGCTATTTTGGCCAAATTCATTAATACTGCTTTTCTCCTGTATGCCCTGTATGTCTTGGGCTGGGGGAGATACTATTGCCCTGTAAGAGCCATTTACCTGGATTCTTGTCTAAAATGGACTTTCCCTTTAGACTTGCTTCTCCTGAGCAAATATCCTACAATAGCCTCTTGGAGGCCCACATAATAGGTTATTAGGTTATCAAGTTGGTTGAAATAAAACGAAACCAACCAAACACCCCAGCTCTCACTGCCAATGGCCCTGAAAAAAAGGTGCTGAGGAGACAAAGCAATGGCAATTTAATGAGAAAATGTTGCTGGATTTTTAGACGTTGTTTTTGAAGGATATCTGGGGGTTGTAGTGAATTGTGTGTTGAAAACTTTATTTCAATGGAAGTTTAAGTTTTGGTGAACAGAAAGCTTGTTTGTCATTTCGGTAGTGTCTTCTGGGGAACTTGGTGGTGGTGGTTTTTAATAAAAGGTATTAACACTCTGGGAAGAACCACCAAAAAAGGTCTAAACCAACAACAACAGCAAATTAAGGCATACCCATCTCAAGAAACTATGAAGTTACAATGCTAAAACCTAAGGAGTACTTGTATTTGTATGTGTGTGTGTTCCTATGTATGTGTGCACTGACATATGGGCTGTTTGCATAATTGTGTCTGAAGATTTATGTTTTTTTCACAAGTGTACATGGAAGCAGGACAAGAGGCAACCCCACAGTTTCATTGGCATGATGGGAATCTCACCTGGAATAAAATGAATCCGTTAACCGGGTATCTACAATGGGATATCTTCATAAAATAAACAAAAAGAACACTTAACAGTTCTGTCTCCCAGTAATGTACCAACAAAACTAATACCTGAAACAGGTGTTGTGAAGAGAAATATACATTTCTTTAAGGGTTTACAGCCTTGTAGCCACCCCATGTCCTGTGGGAGATTAAAGGCATCAAGAAGAGAGGAACAATTCTCAGCCTTGTGTCTGCCTTGGTGTCTTCAGCTCACACTTCTCACAGGTTTCCAGGTATTAGACATTGGCCTCATTACTGTGTAAGTCATAGAGCTCACTAATGTCAGACCCCAGCAAACAAAGGAGAAAGGCCTCTGTGACATTTAAAGACATTTATTTAAAAGTCATTTGCCTTTAGTAAAAAGTATTTTGTTAATGTAAATGTGTTGGTGTTTTTTTTTATTTTAAATTCAAGCATTATATTGAAGGAATTAGGGTACCCCAGCTTCCAGACCATAAAATCCCTGAGAATTAAGGAAAAAAAAAGCTCCTTATCTGGCCTCCACTGCATTGTGCTGGGTGCAATTGAATTCCTAGGGGATGGCTGACAGCCTGATGTGGGGCGGTGGCAGAGCTGGGCTGTGACCCAGGGCACTTTGGGGGAAGGTCTCTGGCCTTCAGCCAGTGGAGACTGTGCTGCCCTGTCACATGGAGCCACATGACCAGGGGCACGGTGGCCATTTCCTTGCCACGTAAGATGTGCTGCTCGGTTAAGTGTTTTCGCCTAAGAAGAGAATTGTGTCACAGAATCACAGAATGTTAGGAGCTGGAAGGGACCTTGAAAGACCATCCAGTCCAACCCCCCTGCCAGAGCAGGATCACCTAGACCAGGTCACACAGGAATGCGTCCAGGTGGGTTTTGAATGTCTCCAGAGAAGGAGACTCCACAACCTCTCTGGGCAGCCTGTTCAGTGCTCTGTCACCCTCACAGTGAAAAAGATTTTCCTCATGTTCAAATTGAACCTCCTATGTTCCAGCTTGCACCCATTGCCCCTTGTCCTGTCATTGGACATCAGAGATGAGAGCCTGGCTCCTTCCTCCTGACACTCACTCTTTACGAATTTATAAACATTCATGAGGTCACCCCTCAGTCTCCTCCAAGCTAAAGAGACCCAGCTCCCTCAGCTGCTCCTCATAAGTGAGATGCTCCACTCCCTCAGTCAAGTTTGTGGCTCTGTGCTGGACTCTTTCAAGCAATTCCCTGTCCTTGAACTGAGGGGCCGTTGCTTTTTTTCCTCCTTTTCTTTTTTTTCAAATTTTCCTGAAGGAAATTCACTCAAGATCTGCTGTAGCAGGCAAAGCAGGAGCAGGTGCTACCCTGTGGCTATAGCTGCAATGAATGGCTGCCAGTGTTTTTGTGCTGTCCTGAGCCTTGGTGCCCTCTGAGGGGAGAGGACACTGCAAGGACAACCCAGCCAATACAGCTGGTTCCTTACATTGTGCAAACCCCCCCCCCCACTGCATTGCCTTAAATCCATGTTTTTAAAAGGTACCTTTTTAATTAGCATGATAAAAGAGGTCATGTTTGGTTTTACACATTTTCAAGACTTTTCAGGAGGCTCACAGATGCATAAGTGAGTGGGAAACTCTGGAGGCAGCCGGAGAGAAAGGTCCAAGGTCTCCATTTACCCTCTGCATCCCTCTCGGCTGTGCTGTGTGAAATGTACAGTAGATCACAGGAGGCAGGGAAAGCTGATGAAAAACTAGCTTAGGGCATGGTTTGGCCAACAAAGGTTGCCTTCATTAACAGGCATGCAGTCATCCTGTTCTCCAGGGGAAGGGAAGCCATCTCAAGCCACCACAGCTCTTTTCCATCCCATAAGCCCCAGGTTCCTTCTCATGGAAGAGAGGGCAGAGATTTCTCAATCTCAGCCCAATATGACACCAGGGCATTAAGAGAGACTCACGGTTCCCTTGGTTACTGCCTCCCACAGCAGGACAAAGCCACAGGTCAAGGCCCTGGCTTTGCAAAGAGAAAAATATCCACTATGAAGAAGCCTGAAAGCTTAAAAGACTTCTTGCCATCCCAAAATGTGATGATCCCCAGTGACCAAGAGCAGCACAAAGTCTTCTGACCACTTGCATCACTGGATGGTTTCCATGATGCCAGTGTGCTCGCTTCCCACTCCCTGCTGCTGGGGTTGGGAATGTGGTACCACTGCTGATAAACCCTGGCCAAGTAATGAGGTCTCATGAAAGGAGTGCACTAAGACCCCTGCTTCTGAAGTTACAAAGAGAAGTGGGGTCTTGAAAGCTCTCAGGGTTGATTTAACTGTAGATCTTCTCATCTAGAAATGGATGATTAGAGGTCCTTTTATACATTGTACGTCTTTTCCAGTGGATGCTTAGGTGGATTTCACGGCTGTCTTCCTATTGAATTCAGGTGACACAGATTACTTGGTGGGCTTTTCTGGCATACTGACCTTTTTTTCAACTGATGGATATTATTTCTTAAATTGACTGTGTTATTTTAATGCAAATACTATTTTTACCTCTGAGCAAGCAAAGAATATCCAATTCTTCTATTCAAGCTTCACAAGTTAAATTTACTTGTTGTAAGCTTATATCCATTCAGATCAAGATTCTGCCATACTCATATTTGGCAATATAAATGACAGGATGATTTTTCACTCAGAGGCTTTCTAGAGACACACCAACATGCATGGCTGTTAGAAAGAACTCTTTCTAACCACAGCATACCAACACCTCCAGCTGGAATTCTCTTCCTTTCTGGAGATGGCAACCACTGTGTGATACACAGCAAAACCACCTGTTCCCTCATTTTTCCTGAGTGATTCAAGTCTCCAGATTCCTCAAAAGGCTCAGGCTTGAAAATGCTTGGCACATGCTCCCAGCTCAGAAACAACGCAAGCTTCTTCAAAATCCATCGATCTGTGCCCAACACCTGACCAAAAGACCTAACAGGGAGAAGGTGAGCCCAGATCACCAGGAGGCTTTGAATCCCAGACTGGTTGAGGAGGGGACAGGACCTCTGGAGGTCACCTGGTCCAGCTCCTCTGCTCCAGCAGGGCCACCCAGAGCCAGGTGCCCAGGATGGTGATAGACATCAGGCCCAGTCGCTTCCAGTTCTTGCCCCCTGGGTCAGCTCCTCCAAAACGTGAAGACTACAGACTGTTTTCAGAGAAGTCAACACAGCATCACCAGATGACGAGGGGTTTCAGTCCCTCACTGATGTAAAACTGAATTCATACCGGTGTTGTGAGAACTAAAGCTCTTCTTAACCCTCAAATGCCTTTTATACCAGAGCCTCCCCTTGGTGTAGCCACCAGGTTTTTAACATTTTTAACCAAACAAAATGGAAATGTGAATTCAAACCAGCCCTGTACAGCTTACTGTGTGAAAGCTACACTCTTCTCACAGAAGGTTTTCCATTAAAACATAGTAGGAGAAACTCCAAGCTGGGTGGAGAGCTGGTGTCTGCTGGGGAGAAAAGCAACCACTTGGAATATTTGTATCTTTTCTAAGGAACTGCAAAATACAACGTGCTGTCCGCCAACCTCTCAAGCAGGCACAGATCACATAATGCTTCACAGGGACCGAAATAAATTTCAGTGATCGTTCTGACAGAAGGGGCTCTTGCAGCTTCTTGTGGCTGAGACTTTCTGTCCGCAAAATCCTGATATTATCTGGAAGTTGCCCAGAATATATCCCTTACTCAACATCACAGGCTATT
>NW_010205337.1:23702-32097 GCF_000695765.1 Mesitornis unicolor | reverse complement strand
CAGCAGGATTGCTCAATTCACCTTCATCAGAAGATAATTCATTTCGGAGTGAGGAAAGTTAGGCCGTTTCCACTCTGAAGTATTTGTTTCCTCACCCTACACAGGTAACTCCCTGCCTGGGAGTTCTCCCTCATTATCCTCAGTCCATATTAACACCAATTAACGTGCTCGGTGAAAGCACCAGCACAAGCTGGCATTCCTATTTCCTACACGTTTATGCTCCTTTCTCTGCACTCACTTCTGCACCCACAAGCTCCTGGCTTGCACACAGCCAAACTCCAGCTCTGACTCCATGGACTGGTTTTGTGTTAGTCCAGCTTCCCAGACACATTTCAGCTTTTTATAAAACTGAGGGCGTTGCAGTCATTTGGGCTGTGAAAACACATGTGATGCATGAGACACTGAAGGAGCCCATCAACTTGATCTTGTTTTGTTACCAGCTAACCACTTCACAAAGTAATCACTCCCACAAAACACAGAGAAACCTGAACTAATTTCCAGGGCTCTAAAAATCCCCTAATCCTGAAGATATTCAAATTGAGATTTAGAGCTGAGCTTTCCACCTCTGAGACATAAAGGTTTCTAAACTAATTAGAAACACGGGCTTTTCTACTTGCGGATGTCACCTTTGACTCTCACCAATGTTCGCATTAGATTGCATTTGACCCAGTTCAGATGGTCCCATTGGCTGCAGTGGTCACCCATCCCTTCGGCCTTTCAACCCTTACTCTAGCGATGCCATGAGCAGGAAAAGGTCTTCTCAAGGCTTTCAATTGCACAGCATGCACCAAAACATCCCTGCCCATGCTGCTTCTTCCTGTAGATTGAGTCATGCAAGGTCACAGCCTCGTCGTACCACACATTTAAACACACCGCAAAGGGGCAAGGGCAGGCTTAGCTGGGGACATGCTTTAAACCATGGGGCTGGGGTGACAGGTCTAGGGATGGCCACAGTGGTTCTCTTTCTAGGGACAATGGTCTGATTTCTTTTCTAGAGCACTTACAATCTTGTATAGTCTGAGCACACAGAGCTGGAGAGAGCTAGAAAGACATTCAGTTGTGTTAGCTATGTGGAAGGAAGTGCTTTAGTTCACTTTGGGGTTTTGTTTTGGGTGTAAACTCGATTGCTACTCTCACTCAGTGAATTTTCTCAGCCTTTTGAAAATTTTACCTACAAATTCCCTGTGAGTTTAGCTTTCTGAATGTGTAAGTGCTTGCTTAGAGAGGTGTGGTGGGGGAACCACCCTTCCACACAGCTCACAGTGTACCCTAGGGAATTTAAACCACCCAGACAAACAGATTCAAATGCATCCCTGGATTTGACTGTGCTCCCTATTCTCTCAGTAAGACTGCATCGCCTTCAGTTGCCAACTTCAGTGTCCACACGGATGCATGCCTGCTCCTTAAAGGATGAGTAACCCAGACATCATCTGACCTCTCTTAAAATTACATACATGTGGTTTAGTAATTTCCATCTGGGATTACTGTAAACATAATGAATCCATGAAAATTAAGAAAATTTTGGGAAATCAGATAACTTTTCGTCATGAATACACAAGGACAACTTCTGATTTACAAGTCGAGTCCTGTTATATGGTGGATAACAGGGGAGGAATCACATTTAGTATTTAACTTTCTAGCTTTCTCCATGTATTTGGTCCAGAGGAAGGGCTTAATGAGAGGTGTAGTTACGATTTTGGTATTCAGACATATGGTGGACCTCATAAATGCAGAGCTTTGGTATGCAAGTCTGCCTATTCAAATCGTTTATGATTTTACTGGTGCTCATATTTCAGCTTTGCAATTAGCCTAAGCATCTGGCCAAATAAAACAGCAATTAAACGTATGAGACTGGCAGGTCGAATGCAGTTCCACGTGTCCTTTTCCACCAACAGAGAGCAGCTGGGAGTGTTTGAGGAAGTATTACAGGATATGAGAGAACACTTTTCCTGGAAGTTTTCATTTTATCTTTGAGGCCTTTAAAGTAGGTTTTGGTGAATACAGAGAACACTGACTGTGTATGGTTGGATGTGATAAGCTGGCTGGGGGGAGAGGAGGGTGTTAAATAGAGGCAATTCTGCTGCTCTGCCCTGTGTGCATTGAGACCCTTTTTATGAGATTCCGCTACAGCAATTTTATTTCAGTGCATGGATTCAACTACCCCTTTTACATTTACTGTATTTTTCCCTTCAATAAATTCAGAAGGGCTTTGCTGTGCTCTAATATACCCGAAATAAGCTAAAAATGACAAGCCAGGTTGGACAGGGTTTTGGGCAACCCAGTCTGGTGGGAGGTGTCCCTGCCCACGGCAGGGGGGTTGGACTGGATCATCTTGAAAGTCTCTTCCAACCCAAACCATTCTCTCAAAGCAGCACTTTATTACACTTATTACTTTACACTTATTACTTATTACACTTTATTACTTTATTACTTTATTACGTGTATTTTATTAGACAATATCTGATCTCATTCCCTATTTCCTTCTCCTCTGCCTCAGACCTTGGTGTTCCAGAGAAACAGCTGTATCCCTACTCATGACCTGAAGAGCTGGGTGACTGTGGAAAAGACACTCCCCCAGACATGGAAGATGAAGACCATAGGCTCTGACTGCATCTGTGACTTTAGTTTTGAAGAAATCTCTCCCCTGTTAACCCCAGCCATGTTTGAAACACACCTTAGAAAATGAATCTTCTGGCCAGAGGCAAGCACTTCCCATGTTCACCAGAGCAGCCTGTCAGCACACACCCAAAAATAAGCGTATTAGAAATGATCAAGGGCTGGAAATCCAGACACCAGAATTAACACACTGCTGACTATGCCAATACAAACCGTCATTGAAATGACAACTTATATGTTTTTCTATGTGCCAATAAGCTCAAGGTTCCTCTTGGCAGAAAGTGGATGGCACATTTAGGAAGGCAATGTTTAGGCTGGTGTTACAGCTATACTGCCCAGGACATGGTGTCTATAGTGTCCCCTTGCTGACCCTTGGAGCACACCCTTGATTTCCCCAGAAATGAGGCTAGCTGTGGCATCTTGAGGCTGCCCCGTGCCATGCATTCAGTGACCACTGGGAGTGGGGACAATTGGGATCTGCCCTTCAACAGCTTACTCCTGATGGGAAGCAACGGGAGTGCCCTGCGGCACTCAGGGAAGGCAGTGCTTTGTCTGAATTGCTGAGCGGTGAGGCAAGAGCAAGGTCCGTGTGGGGTGAAACCAAATACGGTCATGGTTACGCATGAGCAGAATCAATTACCTCCCTGTTTTAAGCGGTGGAGGAATGTCTCGTGCACATTCACCAGAGACTGGGAACTGCAGGTAAGGGAGCTCTCCTCACACCTTCTGCAAGCTAAAAGCTGCTGTTGGTTTGCTCTGCTGTGCCCCAATTTCATATTATCAGTGCCTCAATATAAGCTTAGCTGTCCTTATGCCCCTAGGTGAGTCCTGATCTTTCATGATGGCATCCCAGTACAGAGACATGCCACACACATCCCAGGCTTAAAAGAACAAGAAAAGGAGGGGAGCAAAGCACAGCCCTTGCAGGGGTGCTCCAGCACCAGTAGCCACCCAGCACTGCTCAGGGGCTGCTCATGGCCCCTTGAGGACAGGGCTGGAGCACCACAACTGTCCCTGTCCCATGTATGCCCTGGAGTAGCAAAAAGAAGGGGGGATTAGTTGTTCAGTTCTCTCACAAGGCTTCTTGTTGCAGCCTGTCACCTCCCAAGAGCTTTCATGCCACATGATTATTCCTGTGAAGCCAGAGGCTGTTTATTCAGTTTTAGGGTTTTGTAGCTTGGCCCACACCCTAGCATCTGAAAAGGTTTACCAGCAATGCTACCTCCACCTTTTTCCTGCTCTTTTGAACCCTATCGTAATGAGTATTGCATAAAAAATGTGGTCTTTATTTCATAAGGATCAACATAAACTGCTCCCAAGTCCCTGCTCCCTTTCTCTTCATACTTGGCTAGGGAAGAAATGACTGTGATGAAAAGAAAGGCTCTGGTGATGTGCCAGCATTTCTGACAGCTAGAACAGCAATATAAAGCCATAAAACCACAGAGGTTTCTACAGGGCACAATGTAAGAGATTTGCTATAAACCAATGTAATGGTCTGCCTAAAAAAATATTGGATCTTTGTTGTGTCAAATAATTAGTTCAAGAAAGTGATTTATTTCAAATAGCAGATCAAAATTTTTCTGTATAGTTTCTGCTGAGCCTGCTTCTGTAGCAATCCTGGGACACTCCTGTGTAACACAGCAGCTTAATGTTCGTGTTATTATGGCACTAACCTTTCAGCTGTCTTTAATAATATATTTTTTTTTTTTACAATAGCTGGGACCAAACTGGGTTGGAAAAGAAAGGTGTGGACAGCAAGCGGAGTTCAGCCAAAGTGGATGCAAACAGGTTTTAAAAAAGAGGTTTAGTTTTATGCCCTGGCCACAGGCTGAAGGAAGGGTGGAGGTGACCCGGGGTCAAGGGGCAACCCCTGCGCCATCGGTCAAACTGTCTTGCAAACACCCTTCAGCACAACCAGATTTAAATCACACTACTTCTGCTTTTGATAGGAAGTGAAAAGCCTGGGATAGACACGACCATCCTTTTTTCTTAGCTTTCAACCAATCTGGGGAATTGTTTGGATATAGGACCTTAGAGATATATATTGGAGAAGGTAAGGAGCATGGATTTAATATCTCCTCTTTTAGCAGATGAAGACATAAAATAGAGCCCACCTCAGAGGAAGGACTATTGATTCTACTTGCTCTGTTTTTTGATGAGCACTCAGTTCTTCTAGGTGATTTTTGCAAATGTTATCTCTTAATGCACCTGCCCCAACAGTCATAATTCTGTTAGACAAGTACATGTAAGGGTCAAGCTGAATTCATCCTAAAGAGTAGTTTGAAGGGTTATTTTTGCTTGAGCC
The DNA here is from genome assembly GCF_000695765.1 of Mesitornis unicolor. Classification (NCBI taxonomy): domain Eukaryota; kingdom Metazoa; phylum Chordata; class Aves; order Mesitornithiformes; family Mesitornithidae; genus Mesitornis; species Mesitornis unicolor. The sequence continues at coordinate 27,176 of NW_010205337.1, read as the reverse complement.
AGGAGCAAACTGGAACCATTGTTCTGAAGTGTTTATGGAGCCTAGACTGGGCTTGATTTTCTTTTAAAAAAGCCTTTCAGCTGCCTAGGTAAAACTAAACTTAAAATTTACACAAACAAGCTAAAAGAAGACTATGTCAGTGAGATTCTATACAAAAGGGAAATATTTGTGTTTATGTTAAAGTTTGTTGTCACTAATGTTTTAGAGGAGTGTCTAGGCTGGAAATGGTGTCTCAGAAATCCCAGAGCTGTAATTCTGGGTGAGGAATTTTTATGCTGAGCAAGGCAAGAAAGGCACCACATTTAAAAACCCAACATATTAATAGTCCATTTATTTAAACACTAAACTCCTCTACCACATGGAGTTTACAAGAGACATTAAAACAAAATGGATGAAAATTAATTATACGTAACAGACATCTTTGCAGAGATGCTGAACACTGATCGGGCTTTTATACCTTTTAACACATCTCCCATAAGGCAAATGAAGACATAAACCATAATTTCTCTCTATTTCACACACTCTCTCTCACACAAACACACACATTAGGGGAAATGCCATCAAGCCACTGGGCACAAACCTAATACCAGACTACACATCGGTTCACACAGTATTTTCATGAGTCTTGACAACTTGAGAAGTGGGATCCTGACCTGCACCTAGAAACTACCAGCCCTGGTAGATGGGAGAGCTCCTGGTTAACCTCTCATCACTGCTACTGTTACCTTCAGACAAAATGCTTATAGCCTCATCGGTCTGCTGGCTGTCCGTTGTCGATATCTTCTTCGAATCATGGATGTTGCTTTGGTAGTTCACTGGTGAGGGATAGGTATTTTCACCCACAGTTGATGAGGACATTGACTCCCAGGGTATTTCTCTCTTTCGCCATTTCAGGTCCACTCTCCATCCCGTCCAGCCATAGAAAGCTAAAGTGAAGAGGAAGCCTTGCATCGGATTAAGAACCCCCTAGGAAAGACAAGTGCAACAGGAGTTACACCAGCAAGACTTCCTTTTGAACTCCATCAAAACACTTTGTGTGCATTGACAGCCTCCCCTTCACTGAACAACTGCTATCTTTAAAAGATGCGATTTGCATGCAAATAAAAGTTAAAAATAATTAAATAAATATGTTTTTCCCATCACAGACACAAACAAGTCAGAGTGAAGTACCACGAGCTGTTGTTCCAGTAGGCTGAAGCTATCCCAGTGAACAGTAAGCACTGAATGGTTTTCTAGCGTGGATTTTAGCTGGTCAATCCCCTGGTGTGTTTTTAACATTCCCCGCAAGCTCTAGACTTTTTTATTCACAAAAGCAAATATTGCATTTTTCACTAGAAGCCAAGTCAAATATATGAGAGACACTAGCGCACACATAGTCAAGTTATTTAAAACAGCAGCAATTGATCTGTCTGGAATTGCTGCAGATTCCTGAGCCAGTGAAAAAGTCCATCAAAGTGGGACGGAAATGGGGAGAGACACTGAAAAAGAAAATCCCAAGTGATTTCAAAAAAATTGTCTCTGTCCCCAGTGCCATGGGGTGCTTGGCAAGTAAATGACTTCTTTAGCAGTTTCCATTTTTCTCATGAGAAAAGAGTAAATTATTTTTACAGCCAGTTTAAGAAATAACTCAGTTCCTGAACCTGACCTCTTGCTCTGCAGGTGAGCAGGAGCAAGGTCCCTGTCACATCCCTGTCAGAGGAGGAGGTTGCATCAGATCAGTTGCTTTACTTAACCCTTCCATACGAAATGGTCAAGAGCTTAACTACACAAAGCATGCTGAGACCTTACAGGTATTTAATAGCTCCAGAATAAACTCTCTTGGAAAAGGAACCTGCAACGTCACCTCTGAAAAATCCCTTGTCAAATATTCCAAGAGAAAAAATGAGGGTGGCGTACAGTAAGAGGCCAGCATCTTACAGCTATTCTTTGGTGCAGTGCTTTCAAGATTTTTCATGTATTTGTCCCCAAATAATTATCCAGATGTCATGATATTAGATGCAGTTATTCTTTGTAATAAAGAAAATCCTATTTATAAAAAAAATAATTACCAGAAAATGCCCAGTTTATAGGGGAACATTCAGGAATCATGAGCTAAAATTTCACAGCTTGCATTATGGCAGAGGTTTGCCAGGTTAGACTAGAAATCATTGTAGTGGTCTGTTCTGGGTCTTTGAAAGGGTAGACAATCACAAAAAGAATGCGTACCATTAAACAGGAGAAAAAGTTGACCTTTGGCACATTTTTGGCAAAATTTCTATGCGAAAAGAACTCCAAGTGACCACTCCTTCCTTTCCTTTACTTTCTGCTTTTCCTCCTTCATTTTTTTAGAGTGTTTATAGTCCCAAAGATAATAAACCACCCACTACACAGGTGCTGCTCCACCAGTCTTATAAAAGTAATTTCTATGACTAAGCAATGTCACAGCAGACCTACCATTATAATCCATGTGATCAGTGCAGCACTCCTGATGTTTTTCAGGAGCATTTCATTGATATCTGGTTGCATTTCGAGGTAGAACAAAAGGCTCTCATTGATGATATTGGATGACCAGCTATGACAGCAATAAACAAGAGGAAGAGAACAATAAAACTGTATACATGTATATGTAAAATATACTTTCAAATTACTTTCAAATTATAGGAATTAGGATCACTAATAAGGAGGGTGAGATTTTTTTAGAATGTTGTCTCAATCTGAAGGGACTGGTAGGTCTCTGAGATCAAAAAACAGACACTTACCTGCTAGCCCAGGGCTAGACAAAGAAATCACTATACCAAACAAGAACCTGGTCATCTGACCTTGCTGCAGAACAGTGAATTGCAGGATAAAATTGAGATGATAAATAACTGCACTCCATAACAGTAATATCAGTCATGCTGATTTCTTTTGCTTGTGTCTTAAAAGGACAGTGCTCACGGACAAGGAACCGAAATATATGCTTGGGTGCTGTAAAAGGCTGCAGAAACCTCATCTGGAGTTAGAATTTCTGGGTTAGATTACAGCGGAATTTCAAAATGTATGTAAAAAAATACAAAACAAAACCAATGTTGACTTTAAAATCCTTGAAAATGCCATCAACTTTTTGGAATAAAGGCAATTTCTGTTTCCAAAGATGGATAAGCATAATCAAACCTCCTCCTGTGAAAGAAACCGAGGCTCTTCTACACTAAATAAAGGTTATAGTAAATGGCTGTAACTTCTTAAGACTTCTAGACAGTCAGACCAATGTTTCTTTATAGTCCTACTGCAGCATCAGAAAGGAAACCATCACCATCTGTGTTACACTTTCTAAAGGTGTTTACACGTATCCTTCCTGCAATTATATTTTTACCACAGTGTAAATCCTCCTGCTCTCCCCTCCCAAATCTGCAAGCATCTCTTCTACCCCATGTTGCCCCAACCTGCTGCCTTTGACTAACTCATCCCATGTTTGAGCTCTGGGATAGAAGGGCATCTTTCCTAAGCTTGTGAGGT
>NW_010205337.1:0-23671 GCF_000695765.1 Mesitornis unicolor | reverse complement strand
TTCCCTACAATAATCTTTGCTCTAAAGCTTATACTTTATCAGGAGGAAAAAAATCCAAACCTACAGTCATGTTTATTTTTTTTAATAGGAAAGCCCAGAATGAGACAGAATGGAAATAAACAAATGTCCCCACTGTGTCTTTGGGGAATTGATCCTTTCTTTCGTGCCTGCTCCCAGACCAGCAATCTGGCCACCATTCCTGAGGTTGCAATGCACTTCTGTGGTGTCTTGGCTCCAGAATAAGGCTTGCTCTTTCCACAGTCTTGGAAGTCTGTCTAAATCTCGGCTCCTCATTATTTCAACAATTTCCAGGAAGCCATGCTACAGGCTCGCTCATTGCTGTCTCTGTCCCCCTCTGCCACTGGCTACCTCCCTTCTCTCTTCCCGATTTCTTTCCTGGTCTACCCCAAAGTATTGTTTTCATGGAGGAAGATGGAATATTAAAAAAAAATTAAATTATCAGAAATTTCACACACAATCATATAGAGACTTATTTTTTGGCATTTAACCTTGTATTTCCAGTTGATATCCATGCTTTTTTCACACACATGGGATCTGCAGACCACAGAGGTGGCTGCATTATATACTCATAGTCAGGGCCATGAAGGCAGCCATAGAAGCATATTTATTGAAGGTTTGATGACAAGAGGTTCTGAGAAAACTTAGGCACAGAAAGCTGTTTATCAGCCCATGCTGGGGACCTGCTGTTCCAGACAGCTTTAGTCTGTGTGCAAAGACTATATTTTTTTGGCTATTGTTTCTTGCAATTATTGTTTTCCTGTTGGTTAAACATTTTTATCATTTCCTCGCAGACTCGTGATGCTGCATGAGTGATTCAGCTAGTTGGTGAAGTAGTTTAGAACTACTTCTTCCTCAGACACCTTCCCTTCCAAGCATAAAGGCAAACAAATGAAGCAACTCATCAGGCTCTGTTCTTGTCCCAGCCCTTTCCAGCTGGGAAAAAAAGCACTTTAAAACAAAACGTAATGTGCCTCTTACCAAATAACAAATACCAGCATAATTTTGAAGAAGCGGATCTGGATCTCTGTCCCCAGACGCCTCTCGTTCTCTGTGTAAATCCCTTGTCTCCCTTTCAGTAAGGAGGCCACTGGAAAGTGTACAATTATGTTCATTAATACACATGTAATGTCAGCAAAAATAGACATATAGGCATAGTTATGCCATCTCACAAGATATCACAAGGAATATACATATGCACAAACACAAATATGCTCACTATGCATTTTCCCATAAAAAGCAACTCTTTATAGGAACAGCATTTTAAAGGAACAACTGTTCCTTTGAAAATTAGTATTACTGACAATGCAGGATAGATGGGATTGGTGTTTTTATATACTCAATGTGTGGATGCTGAGTATGAATTCAGGTACTACAAACATCTAGCACTGATCATATTGCATGTAAAGAATGCATTGCTTCTGTGGCCTTTTTTTTCAGTCTCATTTCTTCAAAGCTTTGGATAATAAATTAAAGGGGAACTGCAAGTTCCTATCAGAATTGTGTACAATTCCCATTTGTTTCATAATCTCAGAATCAGGAGTAACAAAATTCTGATCTTTTTTTTTTTTAGCTCCAGGGCTGCCAAGAAGTTAAATCAACTATCATATCTCATCAACATTATCTTTAAACCAGAATAAATTGCATTCTAAAGTCCAGATTGGTACCAATGCTACAGTAGAGTCAAGCATCCATGATACACTGCTTAAAATACATCAAATGAAGAGAAATTCAGCCTTTGCCAATCTACAGTACAGGTTTGTAACAGCACAGCTGGAGTACGCCACCAGTGTCTCTAGGGCAAATTTCCCATCTAGATGGTATCTTCATTTCAATAAGCATTTCCCTCCTGCCCGCCCTTTGCTGTATGATTTAATGAGGAGCTATCCCACATCACCGAGTACTCAGGCATGACTTTTTACCATATTGTTATGTTGCTAAATAACGCATACTGATTGATGCTGGCCACTAGGAACATACCTGCTGATACTGTCCTCCTAAACAGGATTGGGTTGACCACCAGCACCAGCAGCATTGGGGCGTATGTTGTGATGTAATGTGGGACTGCGTGCTCCACGCCATTTTCACAGCTGAGAAGAAACCATTATGCAGTATGCTTAATACACTTTTTTCCCCACATCTGTTAGTTCTGGGTGTTTTATATATGTCATTTTTATCTTAAAAAAATAAAAGGAATGAAGCAAACATGCTAAACTTTTAATTCACAGATCTTCCCCACCAGTTCACAAAGTTGATTTTTAATATGCTCTGTCTGCGCATTTTTCTCAAATTTAAAGGAACAAACACAAACCTAGAACCAGGAGTGGGAGAACAGTGGCTCATAGCAGAAGCTGTATTACAGTGCTGCAGCATGCCCAAGTGCTGTATTGCCTGGCATGCTACTTCAGGGCCCTCTGAAACCCAGGCAAGTATTCCTAGAATAGCTACTGCCTCAGCTTGTGAAAGATCTAAAAAGCCCTGCATTTGGATATCTGTCTCTCAAGCTGACTGAAAGACATTTAAATGTCCAGAGGTCGCTGTGATTTCACAGCCTGTTCCCAGAGACCTGCTCACCTGGAGAGAGAAGGGTAGTAAAGCAGTGCAATCCCCTCCACGCAGAGCATCACCGCAAGGCCCCAAGTCATCATGTGGTACAGCACAATTGTACTGCAGGCACCAAACAGGACAGACGTCATTAAAGACACTAAACCTTACACTTTCCGCAGTGCAGCATGAATATAGGACCCTCACTGAAACAGAGTTTTACAGATGTGACATGGTGCACAACAACACTAAACTAACAACATTAAACTAAGGAAAGTGTGTGTGCAGGCATTCGGAAAAAGGATGCATCAAAGTGGTTTTTCAGGCTTGCATGCAAAGCACAAAAGTCCTCCGACTTGTAGGGTGGAAAGATTTCCCCTTATGCCCAAATACACATGGGAATTTTTTTGGTTAACAGGGATGGGGGAAGAAGGTAGGTCCCAGTTGTTTCAGACTAGAACTGTGGGGAACAGACTTTACAAAGCCACGTTTGTTCTGCACAGGCTGAAGTTAACTCAGAAATCCCCATTTTGGTAACATCTGCCAGATGAACCATGTCTCCAGGATGTGACTGCTCGGTATCATCTGGGTACACAGTCACATAATTCCATATTAATCAACGGCCACTGAAGGTCATTTTTCCCTTCTAACCACCAATTTAGAAATACCTTGTATTTTCTGTTCTGGCATTAAAGCATGGTTTAGGTGTTTAGGTTCTTCTGTTACAGGCATTGCAGAAAAATGTATAGCAAATATTTATCATTTTTTCTTGTAAACTTTACAAATGTGATCAGAAATGTAATAATGACAATACTGAGAAGCTGATAGAAAATCTGAAGAAAAAATATGGAGAATGAACTACATGAAATTCACCACTTCACTCTCCACTTTTCTGTTTTCAGGATAATACTCTTCTTGCCATAAGAATCAATTTCAGGCACGGAGTAGGGACAAAAATACCTTCTTACCGCAATAAAGTTTATAAAGCCCTATCTTCTCCCTATTTTTCGAAAGGTTAAATGAATTCAGTTACATTTAAATTCCAGTTGGACATAAACCAATCAATATCTGAGCATTGCCCTGGCAATTTAAGCACTTAGCACACCACTCATCCATACCATTACCTGGTAACCATATGAACATCAGGTGTTTGTACAAGCTTCGCTTATACACTTCGATAGCTGCAGACAAACTTGTACATACAGTGTTGGAAGGAAAAAACCCAAATTCAGAGCTTTAACTCTGGTACCTCAGTCCAGCTGATCTTCTTACCACCAAGTACGAATCAACGGCGTAGCAAAACAACCACCAGAAGCCAGCGCTGTATAACAACTGGATCCACATCTGCAGGGGAAAAAATGCCAAATGTCACAGCTGCTTCTCAAGTACCATTAGGGACAGGGGAGGGACCCAAACCTTTAACTTGGTGATTTGTTCTTTAAATGTGTGTATTTTCCAGCTGAGATGATGAAGTATGAAATCTTACTCAAAATCACAGGAACAGCATTCTGTAGCCAATGGGTCAAATCATATGCAAATTGAACAGCATTTGCTTTCACAGTTTATACTGTTGTTTGGAAATAATCTGTTGTTTACCTCTTCAGTCCTAACCCTCATTGTCGTGACTGAAGCCCAAAGAAATTTATAGTGAGGATGTTTTAATTTCAGGTTAAAATTTTAGTGGTTTAGGCATGAAAATACAACTGAGCTCAGTCATGACCACAGCGTGCCTCTGCATCGTGTGTTTGGCATGTGATGGGCATTTTCTCCATGCACAAGAACCCAATTCAGAGCATGGCTATTAAGAAGAAAAGGCCATTAAGAAAAATATCACTCACCTTCTGGAAACATTATCCATACTGAACTCCCTGACTGATTTCTTCAGTAAGAATCCAAAGGAAACAGGTTCAAGTCAAGTTAAATTCCATAGCACTCATGAGCTGACCCTATGCATTTTTCCCATGAGCCTATAGAAGATAAGTGACTTTTCTTTGCCGCTGTTTATAAATTCCAAATTTCTCCCCCACAGAGGCTGGCTCTTTGTAATAGTCTGAAACTATTTTAATATTCAGGTTACCTCCCCTCCAAGCCCTCTTTTCAGTTCTTAGTTGAATATCCTTTGAACCAGCTCCATGGTAGCATCTTTTTACAGCTGGAAACCAAACTGCTTGTTACTGAGCCAAATGTCAGTGAACAGAAATCTCTGACTCATTCCTCCAAAAGGTAAATCAAGCTGGGAAATATTTCCTCCCACCATAGGTGTGGACACTATTCCTAGTCATTTGCGACACTAATTATTCGGTATTTAATTCAAACACCATGACATTTTGCTAGTGCACAGACACCAGAAAATAAATTTTCAGTCTTTCTTGAAATGCCCTTTATCCATAGCACTCAGCATGTAACTTCATCTGTGCTTTTACATATTTTCTGCAGTTGAGAATTGCACAATATATTATATACACACATGCAAAAATAAATTGTGAGGTCTTTCCACCTGGAAAATCCAACACAGACAAGATTGTCTCCAAAAATAATAAAAAGCAGATGCACCTAAAAAGCAAAATCTTCATGTGCTACCTCACTTTTTAGCAAAAAGTCACATCTGGCTATATTGTCTGAGAGGATACCTCTCTGCAAACCAGAGGGTGTTATTCAAAGGAGATGCTTAAAGGCCTCACTACTTGGAATTTGTTTTGGCTTGTGAGTAAGTGAAATAAAACAATAGTACTAAAAGAAAAATAGAATAGAATCAGAAATATTTTATTAACTCACACAAGAATATGCTAGGGGAAGTGAGTGAAAGGAGGGCTATTTTTCATTCCAACATAATTAAACCTAATTTTAGCAAGGGACTCAAATTACAGCACTTTGCTGGAGCCCAAGAAAGGGAAAGTAAAAATTGTGGTAGACCACTATGCTGCTCTCCATCTAACCTGAGATCCAAACGAAAAACAAACAATCTGCATACAATATCTTTCTCACTGTTTAAAAATATTATGTTTTGTGTTAAGGGCCAGAAAGTGAAATTTAAGATATCATGGTTTTTGAAAAGTATGTTCTTGCTACGAGATATTGATGTTGCTGGTTTTCCCTTCCTCAGAGAAAAAAAGAATCAACATTTGCATTTAATAAGCAAAACTTAAACATGTATGGTGGAAAATTGAGAATCAATAGATGTGTACAACTGATATTTGCTTCTGTGGCACAGCACTAACATGTCTGAAATTGTCATTATACAGACATATAAAGTTGCACTTTGGCACATATATCTATTTACTGGTGTTGAATAATTTTGTTTATATGCAGCATATCCTCTTCTATACTGTAAACTTTGAATTGTAAAGCTAATACTCTTATTTCTCATGCCTTGGACACCCTGCATTCCTACTGAATTTGGGCAGAGTGATGATCTGTCTTATTTGTCATTCTCCAAGTTTTGGTAAAAAACATGGTCTCTTTTCTTGTACACTAAACTCAAATTATATGCCTCAGAGAGTACTGTGATTAATATTTGAGACTGAGTTTTAATCTGCAGTTTTGGAATGTATTTACATTTTCTTGTGTTTAATCCAGAAGACACTTAATTAGACTCGGCCAGATGCAGCCATTGAACAGCCATCTGAACAGCAGTCTGAGTGCTAATCCTACATGGCAGGGACAGACCTTCTGCCAGCAGCTCTGCGTCTTTGGGTATATTTATCCTGCAGTCCCTCTGTGTCTAAAACACACTCTCTCACGCCTCAAAACCTAATTTAAGCTAACTTTGTCACTGATTTCAGTCAGTCCCCACAATATGCCTCCATGCAGGCTGTAATTTCTGCTGGAGAAGGTGGGCGATGCCCTCGTGCTGTGGGTGCGAGAGAGCCACTGGGGCATTAGCGATGTTACAGCCCATTTGGGAATGTCTGTACCCTTATGCCTCCGTAGCCCTTGGTTTGGTACAGGTCTGCCCTCCACTATCCCAGCACTCCTGCGATGAGTGAGCACCACAAAAAGCTTGGGACTCGTCTGACCCTCATGTGCACTGTGCAGCATCTGGCACCCTGCCCGCCCTGAGCCGGCCTTTTCGGCGAGAGGCATGAATGCACTCGCAGGGGTGCGGCAGAGGCTGAAACCATCATATCCAGGCACTGACTCGCAGCCAAATTTCCTTTTGGACACAGTGGTTTGCTTTTCAGACTCCCCACGTGGGAAGGCTGTTAAGCGGGAGCAGGAGGAAGGGTAGACGACCTCTGTACCTACCGCGCTCCCCACGCAGAAAGCAGAAGGCCACATGTCGGTCCCGTTTGCCACAGAAATGTTACCGATGAAGCTTGGGAAGCCTAGCCATACACTTGATCTGAAGATAATACCTAAAGAGAAAGAAATGCGTTAATGCTTTGAATCTGCTGGCGTGATTTGAGTCACATGCTTCTCCCCAGCCACATATTTCACATCGCAGCCCAGATTTTGTGGGTCCACAGGAAGGCTACAGCTGCAGAGGAGCAGAGCAGGAACAACTGCACCATTTAAATGTCCGTGTAATCGCTCAGGGAAAGTAGCCCCAAGAGCCTGAAGCTGCTGGGACTTTAAATGCTATGTAGATTAAAATCTCACTTACTTACAGATACTGACACACACTTCCTTGAAATAAACTGGGCTGCATTTAACAGATTGGCATAAAACAATTTTACAATTTTTTATTTACAATTTTACAATTTTTTATTTACAATTTTACCAGCATATATTAATACGCTAATATTCATTTCTCTGTAATCCCTCATTGCAGGAAAAAAGTTATTTCCCACTTTATGCTGCCTTCATTTTTACAAGCAGCTCATTTCTTCTCTGTCACAGGACTGAACAAAGCAGGGCTTCAGAATTAGGTGAGAACAATACCCATTTTTTTAAATGAACTTACAGTTTGTTAGTGAGATTTTCTGGGTTGGCTTGAAACAGGCATTAAAGCACCAACATATAGCAGAACAAAAGCACCAGTTTTCCTACCAGGAGAGAACAGTTCCCCACCCACCAAAGTGAGTCTAATTCAAAGACAATGATGGATAAATAGTTTGAGCTTGCCAGTGAAAGGGAGAAAAATAACCTTATCTATTGCTGGCCTCATCTGACTGAAAGGATCTTTTCCAGGTGAATGCACAGACATTTTTTCCCTTTCTCTCTTTCTTTATTTCCCCCTTTATAATTTGTTTTAATATTGGTACTTACTAGGTACCATGAGAGAACCTGGCTAGGTATGAAAAGGGGAAAGACCTGAAATCCCACTCCCTCCCCAGGCAGCAAGAGAGACTCACAAAACAGCACTACTTCTGTTATCTAATGTGAAGGAAAAATGTTATTGTAGAAACAAACTCGTCCTGTATTTTCGTAGCATGTGTCATGATAATTTATACCTATTTTGGCTGTAAATGCCATAGACTGTCGAGACAGATGTAGACACATTAATTTCATTTTGACTCATGAGTTTTGTTTTACTCTCTGTTGCTTTATTCCTCCAGCATATCATCCAGAGGCCGGGCAGCAGGTTGTCCTTGATAAGGGAGTTTTGCTCGCATTTCAAAAGCCTGTGTCCAGCATGATCTGTGTACAGCTGCCATTCAAACTCATTTGCTGTCAACGTGATGTGCCCAGAGAAGTGGCTGGCACATGAACAAGATGGCAAAACTTGGTCTGAGAGGATTTAAAGACATATAGGAAGTGTTCTTCAATTGTAGCCATAAGGATCGGCTAAGTGTTTGATGTCAGCTTTAGTTTTAAATGTACTGCCTCACCTTCACTTTTATGTCCTACTCTGAGAGCCAGCCACCGTTCTGGATTTTAATTTCTTTTAAAGAGAGATTTTGGTGTAGATTTGTCAAGAGCTTTTACTTCTAAAATATAACTGTCAAACAATACCTTTCTCCCCCAAAGGACCATCATTTTCTGACCTCACTGAGCCCAAATCTTCCTGTGAATATATGCAGCATGTTTCCCTCAAGAATTCTCTGTTGTCCGCTCACCAGCTTCGTTTGACTATGGCATCTCAGAGCAACATGAGCCTGCCACAACAAGGGTGAGGGACATCAAGCTGGCGCTTACCTAAGCCACCAAGGATGTCACAAATGGAGATAAGGAGAAGGATGGTGGAGGAGGAGGAGGCTTTGGGCATCTTCCGTGGGCCCTGTCCCTTCTTCGGCAGGAGCTGCAGGATGGTGAATAGTAGACTGACAGAGGCGCTGCCAATGCAAACTCCGCAGAAGACTTGAGGCTGGAAGTTCATCACGAGCTGTGTAGCCGCATCCCGGTTCGGGCAGCAGTAGGTTTCTAACCTGGGAGAAGCCATGAAGCGTCCAGCTGGTGGAGGGGCCCCACGAGCAGAAGAAAATGCTGTTGCTTCCGCAAGGCAGTGTTCACTTTTTCTTCACCCTTCCCATTAGTCCTCGGTGGTGAGAATCACGCGATGGATGGATCATGTGCTGCTGCTGCTGCTGGAAGTAAATCCCCTGGAGCTGCCTTTCTCAGCCTCTCCTAGCAAGGAGATCAGATCTGAACAAGAAAACACAGTGTAATCTGAAACATGCCCCATGCTTGCTCAGAGCCATTGGCAACAGTTCACTCACATATTTCTGCTCGCACAGTATGTGATACAGGAAGACTTAAACCCACCAGAGCATTGAAGATGGTTTAAAATAAATAAGGACACAGATACCAAAGGAGAAGTATTACATTTTAATTGTGTTTCTCTTTAGCCTCATCCCACACAGCACCCTCTAATTACTGTGAATTAATTGAAAAGATGAGTCCAGACACAAGCAGTCCCAGCCCTTACAGGGAGGAGCAGGGCTATAAATCCACACCCTAAACCAAATCTAAATTTTAGTGATCCAACCCACCCATCTCTGCAATTAAAATTAGAAACATGATACTCTACCACTGTAGAAAGAGATTACATTTAGGAAGACAATATTAACCTCATCCTATTTAAACTGCAAGCACAGAAGGTCTTATCTTTAGTCTGTACAGTCTGTGTTGGATCAGTTTGACATGGAAAATTCCAGGACTTTTGATTTCTCAAGAGTATTTTTCTTTTTTTTTTCATTTTTGGTAGGGGTTTAAGATGAAAACAAGAATTTGGCCTGTAATATTTGCTTTTACTTTATAAGCTAGACAATATCCTTTAAGTTAGGGGTCCTATTAGACACAGCAGCAAATACTTACAATGATAAATACAAAAATAAACTCTCCCCTCTCAGCTGAGTTTCAAACCCCCTGCATCAGCCCTCACCCCCTCCAGAAAACTTGTTTGTAGGAACACATTCAGGAAGTACAGTAGGGAGCATAGCCAACAGACTTGAAGCGAATGAGATATTAAATAACACAGTAATTTATAATTAGTCCTTACAAGAACAAATGACCTAATCTTTTGTTTATTTTTTGCAAATGGCCCATCTCATTTTTTTCTGCAGAAATTATGAAGGCCTGATGAGTGACAGTGGGATGTTGTGTGTGCAGGGGTTATAAAACACAGAGGCTTCAGCCAGCATGTTTGTCCTCAGCAGAGAAAACAGCTGCCAGTCCTGAGTAAAACGGTACCTGCCGAGTTTGTCATTATGCAATTGCTGTTGCAATCCTATGTCTTGTTACTGCCGTGTATACAAAAATATACTGGGGACAGCAAGGTTGCCAACCAGATTGCCCTGCTCCAGGGATACAAACTCCTGCTGAGGTAAAGGAGAATACTTATACTGTGCTGTCAGTATAAGGCTCTGTTGCCAGTGCAAGGCCGGGATTCCTCAGACTTCATTCCACCTCCGCTAGAGCAGCAGTGCATGGAGTTGCACCTGTCTGTCCATATACTGCAATACAGCTTACCTGGCTACTACACAACAAAAATTACAGCGATTTCAGAGACAGATTATTATTTTAGATAAAGCATACACCACATATACAGTGTAAATATGTACGTATTAAAATAAATGCCCTCATTTGAAAGTAGATTTATATTGCCTGATCTATATTTAGGACAGCAAGACTTTTAGATTATTGGACTGACAGAGAAACTCTTCAACAGAAGCCTTTCATTTGCACTATTGGTTTCTAAAATTCTTCTCCTCACTATTCCTGTTGCAGTTTTCCTTCTTTCAGAAACTTGAAAAGCATGTGAAGCTGTTATTCTGACAATTTGTTCTGGCTTACAGATAAGAATGTTTTCTGTGCTTTGCTTTTTCTGCTTATCATCTGTTTTCATTGATCCTGGCTGTGATCTTCTAGTTTGTCCATGTGGATTTATCATTTTGTTATTTTAACTTCTCCCTTCACTTTTGTTCAGTCACTTTGAAACTGCTTTAAGTCCTCAATTGTAGTTTTACACTCTGGAGATTACATCTTTAATCTTTTTCTCCCTTCCTTTCCACAGTTTTGTCAGCCATACACCCTACTTTACTGCTTTACTTCTCTGAGTGTAGGATTGCTTCTTAACCTTTTCTTCTGGATCCCTTCGCTCCTATTCTCTTGAGATTTGATTACACAGTCATTTACAGAGGAAGTGATTTTTATTAGAAGCAAAGCATGCGACCTGTAGCATGCCTAATACAAAAAGAAAATAAAGTGGCTTATGAGTGAGCAGAGGCCTGTCATGATACAAGCAGGTGTGTCTTTACACACAGACATCTGAGACTGATGGATCTGCTAAACTAATGAGCCATCCAGTACCTCAATTAGTAAGATCTAGCTAGACTCTGATCCTCACTGCTGGGCTTGAAGTGTGAAGAGTCAGAACAGTCAAAGAAATTCAAAGCTGGTTCGGCAGTCTTAAACCTGAGATTAATTTGACTTCTCATGATTGTGAAAATAAGAAGATAAAAGTTGGGGACAAAGGCAAAGGAAACAGGAAAGTAATGAAAGAAAGTAAGAGAAGAGTTATTTTGCCTTGTTGAGGAAGACTATTTAGTATTCAATAAAACTTAGATTATTCTACAGGTCATAATTCCCTTCTCTCTGAAATTATTAACACAGTTCCCTCTGCCACCAGTGATATGAAGCAGACCCACAAACACAGTATGCCCCTCATTTCTGCACCACGGCTGGATCTCAATTAAGCAAATGGTGTAGCTAAGAGACAACAATTAGCACACACACAAGAAACATAAAAAAACCACAAAACAAACAAGTAAAATCAGTCAAACTCACAGCTTAAGTACAAGATTGCCCAACACTGAAAATTCCAGCCGTGGTTTAGTACATTGGCAATGGTGTGCTTAAGAATGAGAAAAATACTGTACTACTTGTGAGGAGAACAGGCATGTGCACCACACGCACAACTTCTAGAAATACCTATTTATGCTCTCTTTGGACTCAGGACATAATGTTTCAGTCCATGTTCATTGTCAGGATGAAACACTGGCATGCCTGCTTCTAGGGGAAAGTAACATGTTGACAAAAATATGACAGGCATGCATTTCTGCTGTTGAGGAGTGGGCTATAGCTTATGCTTGAGTGTGCAGTTACAGATACTTTAATCACTGTTTTAATTAAATCTGGGACTACAGCACTGCTTTACAAAGGAGAAGGAAATTTATGGATATAGAGACAGAGGATAATCTATTTTTGTTTATGTGCACAGTTCAGTGCATCACTGCCTGAATCTACAGCTCTCAATGAAGATCTTGGCCACTTCACAAATGTAAAAACTTGTATTTTGTCAATGCGTCATGATCTCATAGTCTTTTACACATTACCTGATGACATTTCCCAAACTGATTAAAGCTGGGTCTGTCTTCAAGCTAAATGGATGCAATAAAACCATTTATATTCCCAACAAATCCTGCAATATGTTTTTAAAGGCTTTAGCACACAAATCCTCTATGTGCTTAGCAGGGTTTTTCATTCTATCCACACAGACCTCCTGCAATTAGATTTTCTTTGGGAGAAACTATAACATATGAACTTCCCATAATTATCAATACTAATTTTTAAAGCTAATTTTAAACTGGCATTTGACTCACTGCATAACTGAAATGAATGAGGAAGTTCACATCCCATTATTTCCATTTCAAGTTTGCTGTAAATTTAGGCAGTAATATTGGAACAGTAGTGATATTCCAAGTGTAACATCTGTCATTATTATAGCAGCTACAGACTCCATTAAAAAGAACTGGAAGAAAAACAGAGATATCATTTTCCTTCCCTCAGTAATTCGAATACAATTATAGAGTTGTAAATCATTAATTTACATTTAAAGATGGTGAACATTAATTTTAAAAGATGAGAATGAATGTATCTCCTTTGCATAAAAATACTAATGTTTGAGTTTTTGTTTTCTTTAAGAATGAAAACATAAATAGGTGAGTGTGCATTTGAACAGCTCAGTAATTGTGTGTATTTGACTGCTGCAATTATGTGACACATATTTTACTGACTTTTTTACACCTTCTCCAGGGAAATATTATCCTACCTGACTTCCGTTAAGAAATGTATACAGCTTATTGAAACTATGCCTATTATGTATTTAAATTATTAAACAATATTTATATGGATGAAGCACAAAGTAATTGAGTAGAAAAATGCATCCATAAGCTGGAGAAAACAGTTTTTGCTTAGGAAATGGAAGAATAAAATCCCCGATTCTCTATGCCAATGCTAAGACTGTTACAGTCT
Organism: Mesitornis unicolor; assembly: GCF_000695765.1. NCBI lineage: Eukaryota > Metazoa > Chordata > Aves > Mesitornithiformes > Mesitornithidae > Mesitornis > Mesitornis unicolor. Next base: position 10,474 of record NW_010205337.1, on the reverse strand, counting down.
TTGAACCTGCATTAAGACAGATATTGTGGACACATTTCTGGACAAATTCCACCATTAACCATTGCCATCATTATATTAGTTCACAGAACAAAAAGCTACCTCCTGTTCAGCATACACGTAATAGCGAGACCTTGTCCCACACCTACACAGACTACATGAGACACAGTTTGCATAGGAACAGACTGATTAAAAAGGCTGTGAAAAGAAAGAATATCCCTCCACACACAGTGATATTGACATGTTCATAAGCATGCAGAGGGTACCCTGGGCTACAAAGACGTTGAATGTCTATTCTGTCCTCAGTATCTTTCAGAGGTATCCTAGGCCCCTGTATTTCCGCATCCTCTTTCAAAGGTCCTGTTAGTTGGTTCCCTCAGGAGAAATCAGGTGGGATACTCTTAAATCCTTGTTGTGAATGTTAGACTGTAAGATCTTGTTACGATATCTCCCACCACCCAGAAGTTGTATTTTCAAAGCCCATTAGCAGTAGAAAACTACCTCATACCACTTCTATTCCCAGGCCAGCCTAGGTAACTAAGTCAAAATACATTACAGTGCTAATTTCAAACTGCTAAAAATGCCAGTGTACCATGGCCAGCAAGATGGTCTTGTTGAATGCTATAAGCAAGTATTGAAGGGAATTCTGAGAAAATGAGAAGTCACCACAGGGACCAGCCAATGCTCCCCTGTGAAATCCCATGAACGTCACTGGGTTTCTTCCCTCTCCAGGGGCTACATGGCCAGCAGTCAGCTCTGCAGCATCTTGGGACTGGGTGAAGGAAAGTTGCAACCTTCTCCTCCCCACACTGTTGTCTGATAGTCTCTGAAATGAGCAGAAAGCCCAAAAGCATGCCTTAGCTGGCTCAGGGAATCAAGAGGAAACCCAGTAATAAGAGCAGAAACATTATAGTGCAGGAAGCACCCAAGATCTGCTCTTTTGACTTTTCAATTCTTCAAGACTGAAGATCATGACTTCATTGTCAGAGGTGACTTCACAGCCCAAGGTGGACAAACTAATGAGACTAACTCCACAGTGTCCAAAGTAGTTTACTGAGTATACAGTTCAAGTGAGCAATATAGCTACACCTCTATAGCAATATAGCTAATATATATTATAGCTTGGCTACCTCAGCTACTCCCATTAGTCAACTTCTTGGGAGTATGACTCCAAGAAATTGGTTGGCCCTAAACCTACTTCAGAAAATGCAGTGTTCTGAAAGAAATATTCTGTGTACCTTTATACTACATAATTCAGACTTTCAAAAGAAATGAACCTTTGGGGTTGTAATAGCATCTATGTTATCACAGAAGATGGGAAATAACACCCCCCTTGAAGTTGTTTCCTCAAGATGTTACTGACAATGTCCCACTGACATAAGTACACTCTATGCTGTAGACAAAATTCAGTACCTTCCACAGCAGCCTTATCCTTTCTAAGTCCAACACGAGCCAGGAAAACCTAATCTAAATTTCGTCACTTTTTCTCATTTGTATGACTCAGTAGGATTCCCTCAGACATTCCATCAACTGCAAACTGTTCTGCCTGTTCTCTCCTTAGAGAGGAGACCACATCTACACTTTTAGTAATAAGGGGGGCATAGCAGTCTATGGGGAGGTGGCATGCACAGAAAGAACTTCTGCCTCCCTGGACTTCCAGACATGCTCAGACTGGCCTTATATCAGCCCTAGTATCACCAAATTCATGTAACATCATAGTCTGGCACTGCTGGACCATAGCCTCTTCTGTATACCTGATGCTTTAGGGCAAACTGCTATAGCACTGCAAAAAAAGAGAACAATTACATCATTTTGCCTACATATTCAGGTGGACTCTCACAAGAAGCTACATCCTATGACCTCCACCTGGACACGGTTCATGTTCTGTGTAACCAAGCTGAGAGTAGAAAGGTCATTTGTAATGAAGGAATTGTGTCTATTTATAGAAGACACTGAGAGATTTATTTACACATTGCTGATAGGCAGAAAAAGGAAGGTCTGTTTGAGGTTAGCTAGCAAATTAAGACAAAGTCCAAGTGAAAAATGACAGATGAGAAGGCTTTTGACTGCTCTTATGCATGCTCTGGCCTTTTGCTATTTACTTGTCCTTTTTAAAGCCTTCACACATTGTCTGAAAAAAGCGTCTGAAACCCTCCCTTTGGCATTTTCCCTGATCGCCCCTGCTCCAGTGATCATCATCATGTACAGAATTTAGATATACGATGCTGTGATATCAGAGTTTAAATGAATTAAAGACTGCTTGTTAGCCTCTGAGGCTATGTCCCTCGTATAATTAAAATGGGCCAGTGGCTGGTTTTTTGGCATATAAGAGCAAGTGGCACAGCGCAGTTTGTATAAAGAATGTTACCACATAACACGTGTTTGGACAATGAAAAATACTCCCTAATGTACAGTGATCAGAAATGCAGCAGCAAGAATAAATATCACAAATGATGCTTCACTGAAATGGTAGAACTTCATGAAGCAAAAAAAAAAAATCCCAGGTTTATGAAGTTGCAACACACGTACCAATGACCAAAAATAGTTATATAGTGTGTGTGTATATATATATATGCCTATACTGTTGGACTCTCTTCCATAGCTAAAAAAGGGTGTTTTCATCCAAACTGTCTCATAGTAACAGTTACTGGCCCATGCTACCTCCTTAAACTGTGTCCAAGCACTGCCTAGTCAACCTGCTGGCAATGAAACAGTATGGACTGTCATGGACCACTGCTTCCACCTGTGTGCTCTCACTCTGCTCTCGGGCTTCTTTGTGAAGTGGTAGTCTGAGATGTTGTAATACAGTTTGAGAAAGGGCCCTAATGCAGGAACTGGAAAAGGAAGATGTATACAGATACCAGAGGGACTATGGCACAAGGCATGACTTATGCCTGAACTGGACTGCCAGACAAAAACCCTATCCCCAGTGAAAGCTAGTTACCTATTCACCTCCTCATGTTAGGTTGTATCTTGTCTTCTGACTTTGCAACCACATGGGGAGCTACTATTGCCCTTTTATATGACTTTGAATCTTGTTATCCTGCAAAATAATGAAAATTATAAACCCTGAAGTGAGCTATGAATTACAGGAGTCCGTGTTGGAGCCATCTCCTTTTTCTCTGTCTACAGGTCTCATAGGTCTCAAGAGCTGAGCCAAGAATATTATTGTTAGCAAATGATGGTCCTTTTTCTCTTGGTCACTCGTAGCTGCAGTTTGTTCCACAGAGAGTGCTCTCACTCTCAGAAAGCTGCTCTGAGGTACAAAGCATATGTGATGATGTAAGAACAAGTAAGAAATGAACAAAGTTTCAATCAAAAACTTCCTGGGGATAGAAATAACAGAATATCATATGAAATGCTATTCTTGCAAAAGTTCTGGCTTTATAAAAAGAAGCATTTTTTTTGGTCCTAAGGAACTGAATAAGCCAACGTCTATTTGGGTATCTGGAAAGTTGAGGACTTCTAAAGGTTTCTTCAGCACTAATTATGTGCTGATGAAGCCTTATTTGCAATACAGGAGAAACAAGATGCGCTTGGGAAAGGTTTTTAAAGTGCCTAAATGACACAGGAGACATCCTGCTGGAGTTTTTCAAGGCAGTATTTTTCATTCTGGGAAAATGGATAATTTGTTGAAATCAAAGTGTTTTGTAGAAGAGCATGATTATGCTGAATTTGTCAGAAGAAATACAGCAGGTTTCCAAAGTAAACCCTCCTGCTTCCCAGCTTTGCCAAGATGTCTGTCTTTTGGGCTGCTACCCAACCTGTTTCTCCAGGTTCTCAGGACTTTTAGACTCCACAGTAAACTGTCAGCAGCTTGCCAGCCCATGAATTACTTGATCAAAAAATCCATCCACTTCTGCTACAGGAACTTCTTATCACTATTTCAGTTGTTTCGGTCTCTGTGATGATAATTTTCAAAGACAGGAGAGTTTCAAACAGGAAGGAGCTGGAAGCCACCGTGCAGCTAGAAAGCCACGGGCTCATTGCTATCGCTGAAACCTGGTGGGACAAATCACACAGCTGGAGCACCACACTCAATGGCTATAAACTGTCCAGAAGGGACAGGCATCCTTCCTGAATATGTGTGTGTGTGTGTGTGTGTGTTGCCTTCTATGTAAAAAAATAGAGTTGAAAAATAGTGATAGACAGGTTGAGAGCTTATGGGTAAAAATCAGGGGCCAAGCCAACAAAGGAAGCCTTGTGGTTGGTGGTTACTACAGGCTCCCTGACCAAAGAGAGCCTGATGACAAAATGTTCTTACTTCAACTACAGGAAGCATTATGCTCAATGGCTCTGGTCCTGCTGGGGAACTTCAATCACCCTGACATCTGCTGGAAAAGCAGCAAAGCACACTGTAAGCAGCCCAGGAGACTCTTGGAGTGCATCAAGGATAATTTCTTAATTCAGGTGATATACAGCCCAACTAGTGGAGAAGCATTACTGGACCTATTGCTTACCAACACAGATGAACTAATTAGAGATGCCAAGATTACTGGCAGCTTGGGCTGCAGTGATCATGCCCTGATAGAATTCACAGTCTTGAGGGATATGGGCCAGATGAAGAGTAGAGTCAGGACCTTGAATTTCAGGAGCACAAATTTTCCGTTGTTTAAGGAATTAGTGGATGGCATCCCCTGGGAAACCAGCCTCAGAGAAAAAGGAGCTGAACAGAGCTGGCAGCCATTTAAGGACATTTTTCATACAGTGCAAGAACTCCTAATTCCCATGTCTAAGAAATCTGGAGACTGGCATGGCTCAGTAAGGACCTTCTGGTCAAACTGAAGTGTAAGAAGAAAATGGACAGGTAGTGGAACCTGGGAAGAATATAGGGATACCACCCAAATGTGTAGGGATGGAATGAGGAAAGCTAATGCACAGTTGGAGATGAATTTGGCAAGGGAAGCAAAGAATAAGAAGGGTTTCTACAGGTACATTGGGCAGAAAAAGAAGATTAAAGAAATATATCTCCTCAATAAACGAGACAGGAAATCTGGTGACAACTGACATGGAGAAGGCTGAGGTACTCAAAAAGTATTTTTGCCTCGGTTTTCAGTGGTAATATTTCTTCCCACATCTCTCATGCCCTGGAACTTTGAAGCAGGGACTGGGGGAATGAAGTCACTCCCACCATAGGAGAAGATCAGGTTTGAGACCACCTGAGGAACCTGAACATACACAAGTCCATGAGACCCAATCAGATGCATCCCAGGGTCCTAAGGGAACTGGTTGATGTAGTTGCTAAGCCAATCTCAACCAAATTTGAAAAGTCATGGCAGTCAGGCAAAGTCCCCAGTGACTGGGAAAATGGAAACATCATGCCCATTCTTAAATAGGGTAAAAAGAAAGACCCTGGGAACTACCAACCAGTTAGCCTCACCTTCATGCTCATGGAACAGATCCTCCTGGAAGACATGTCAAATGATATAGGAGGTAGGGAGGTGATTAGGAACAACCAACATGACTTCACCAAGGGCAAACCATGCCTGACCAACCTGGTGGTCTTCTATGATGGAGCGACTACAACACTAGACAGAGGAAGAACTATGGATGTCATCTACCTGGACTTCTGTAAGGCCTTTGATATGATCCCCCACAACATTCTTACCTCTAAATTGGAAAGATACAGGATTGATGGATGGACTATTCGATGGATAAGGAGTTGACTATGTGGCCACATACAAAAAGTTATAGTCAATGGCTCAACGTCCAAGTGGAAAAAAGTAACAAGTGGTGTACCTCAAGGGTCCATACAGTGACCAATGCTATTTAATATCTTTACCAGTCACGTAGACAGTGGGATTGAGTGCACTCTCAGCAAATTTGCAGATGACACCAAGCTGAGTGGTACAGTTGACATGCCTGAGGGACACGATGCCATCCAGAGGGACCTTGACAAGGTGTAGGAGTGGACCCATGTGAACCTCATGAAGTTAGACATGGCCAACTGGAAAATTCTGCATCCGGGTTGAGGCAATGCCCAATTATCAATGCAGACTGGAGGATGAATGGATTGAGATAAGCCCTGCAGAGAAGGATTTGGGGATACTGGTGAAGGAAAAATTTGATGTGAGCTGGCAATGTGCACTTGCAGCCCAGAAAGCCCACTGAATCCTAGACTGCATAGAAAGAAGCATGGCCAGCAGGTGGAAAAAGGTGATTCTGCCCCTCTACTCCACTCTTGTGAGACCTCATTTGAAGCGCTCTATCCAGTTCTGGGGCCTCCAGCATAACAAAGACATCAACCTGTTAGAGTGGATCCAGCCAAGGGCCACAAAAATGATCAGAAGGATGGAACACCTCTCCTCAGAAGAAAGGCTGAGAGAGTTGGAGTTGTTCAGCTGGAAGAAGAGAAAGCTCTGGGGGAACCTTATTACGGCCTTTCAACATAAAAAGACAGCCTATAAGCAGGATGGAAAGAGACCCAGGTCTGTAGTGACAGAAAAATGGGCAACAGATTTAAATTGAAGGAGGGTAGACATAAGGAAGAAATTGCTTACAAGAGTGGTTGTGAGACACTGGAACAGGTTGCCTAGATTGGTTTTGGATGCCTCATCGTTGGAAGTGTTCAAGGCCAAGTTGGATGGGGCTTTGAGCAACCTGATCTAGTGAAAGATGTCCCTGCCTCTAGCAGAGGTGTTGGACTAAATGATCCTTATAGGTCCCTTCCAACTCAAACCATTTTGCAATTTTGTGATTCACTTTTTTGCTAAACTTGCCATAAACACTATGTAGGATTTACTTTTGCTCATATACAATACGTGCATGCATGCCCTGCAGACTTTCAACAGATTGCTGTGCCAGTGGAACTGAGGTCTATAGGGAGCTCTCTGGGAATATGATATGCAAGTCTTTAACTTGTTACTCATTTTCACCCTGAATTCTGGCAGTATTCTCACATAACTCTAGACTTCAGAAAAGGGTTTTTTATAAAATTATTTTATCTTTACTGTAGAGATCACACTATATATATGAATATATTCCTATCTGTCAGCATTTCTCCCAACACTGGTGACTAAAATGATATTCCTTCAGCAACTATGGCAGCTGATTACATAGACTAAGCTCTGTTGGTACAATCACCAAATAGCTAGGTCGTTTTGGCAAATAACCCTGAGGACGTCTACAATTTTGCTCTGCCTCTTTGCTGGAGATTGCAAACCCTGTAATTGAGCTGACATGTGCCATGGATCAGCTGCTCCATTTCAGAGCACAGCATCTTAACTTAAATGTTCCACGAACTATGCACGCCCCGGGGCATCTATTTTTTATTCCAAATGGCTGAGGCAGAGGCACTTTGTCTTTTCATCAAACTGTGATGTTTGGTGGTTAGGTCCAGGAGAGGAATGGTAACAAACAGTGGGAGGTTGTGAAGGTTTAACTCACCTCAGTTCTTTGTGACTATGAGTCAGAAGGCTCTACTTCTTTTAAATTTCCCAGCTAGTGGAGAAAAAGAAGCCTAGCTGGCATTGTGAGGTCCAGCTTAATGGGTGCTCTCAAGACTGAGAGTAAAACACCCTCTTTTAGAGTCAACCCTCAGATATCCTACACAATTCAATGCAAGGTATCTTAAGGAAAAGACACGGGGTGTATAGCCACAGAGGTGAAACAGGCTGTGCCCTAACAGCATACTGTGTGTCTGGTACTGTTCAAACAAATCCTGCCACAGAGGAATTTGGGGAGTCTCAATGACTAAGCAGAGAACAGGTGTGCAATCTGTGCAGCAAAAAGAATGAAGGCCAAGTAAATTCTATAGAACCAAATTTCACTTGAAATTGTTAATTAAGGTGCCAAGGTAGGAAGATAGAAGCACAGTGGAAGGACCCTGGTTTACTGCAGAAAGTTTCTGCTGTTACAGGGACTTACAAGCTGGGTTTGTGAGAATCATACCTTAAGGAAGTCTGATAGCTCCTTGAGCATGGCAGCAGGCAGCATTAGGATAACTTTGTGTACCACTGTAAAGTATCTCTGTGACATTGTTACAGAAGGATCCCTCTTAGACCACATTGGTCAGAGCTGCATCATGTCTGTCCTTAGAGTGAAAAAGTCTGTTACTTCCGTCGATACATTTATGGCACCCTGATGTATCTTCCATTTCTACCTTGTGTTGCTAACTTCTGTGTACTCAACAGCTGACAAGTGAAACATAGGTAAGGGAGAAAATTGAGGGTTTGTTTGCAAATACAGTTATCATTAGTTTTCTTATCACACACACAAAAAGTAATATTTTAGAATACATTTACTAAATCCTTTGTTCTTTATGACTATCCAAAACGCTATGAAGGCTGACAGAAGCTGCAGAAATCCAAGTAATAAAATTATCACAATATTTTAAGAAGAGCACGACTACAAGTCTCCAGCTGGGTTTTGAACAAGCTTCAAATCCCACAGAGAGGGAGGATATAAAAGATGTGGTGAAAAATTTGACCAATATGACAAAAGAAAATTTCTGTCTTGCTTTGGTCTAGCAAATTTTACAGCTATGAGGAACTTTACATATAGGTCTCTTAGTTTTCCATTGGTAACACTAAAGGAGAAAGGGCCGAAAAAAGTGCCATTCAAACCAAAGAATTCTGATTTCTGAACTGTCAGACACAGTTTGAGGATCTGCTTGATGACTGTTTCAGACCATCAGGGTCTAAGCAAGCGTTAGCTAGGAAATTGTCCTTTACTGAGGTCTCTCTTAAGCAGGAGCATGAAAGCTTTTGGATAATCTTTCTTTAGGTAACTCCTTGCCAAAGAGCTACAAGTCCACATCTTCCACTGATGCGACAGTAGCAGAGTTCGATGGTTTTCACTTGGCTTCCTTAACATAGCTCCTGGCTCTAGATATTACAGCTTTAAAATCTGCGTTGAGATTTCTGCACCGTTTTTCAGTACTACATTTGTAGACCAAATCAAAAAGCCAGAATGGTAATGTAAATCTTCACTTTCTTACACACAACAAAAAGTTCAATATGAAGAAGAAAGAATGCTTGGCGGTTGAAAAAGAGGGGATACAAACGGAGAAGACATTTTTGCTCTTCTCATTTATGCTGTAAGTTATTTTATTTCTGTTTAATTTCAATGTGCATACTTGGGGACACACTAAGGTTGGAATTGTTAGTTTGGATCTTTCTTCCATCATTGTGCTTACAAACAACGAAACTATACATTGCGGGTCTTTAAAACTTCCAGCTACAGGTTACCGAGTATACATTGATGGGTGGACAACCTGACGTGTGTTATACAAATGTAATTGAAGACTTTGTCACAGATTCCAAGGAAACTGGAGGGAGAACACGGAGAAAAATATTTGTATTTCCCTTTACCTGTATTTTTTTAATAATTTGCCTTACAATTAGCACTTTTCTACATGGTAGAAAAGAATCAGAGGAGAAATCTGAGGATCTGCAAGTCATTTGAGGTCTTACATAACTTGATGCTATATATAAGCTTGATATAAGGTTTGGATTTCGCAGGATCCTCATAGAAACATATATAAGTTTGGGTGCCCCCTCCATGGTTCCTTCTGTCCCTTAATCATAATGGAACAACAGTCATCCTCATAAAATATTTTTCTCCTTTCTATATATCCTCCAGTCTGCTAATAGGATTGAGGACCTCAGATGCTCTCAATCCTGAAACCAAAGTTTTATTTGGGTATTAGAGAAACGTACTGCAGGTAAATGTTGAAAGTACTGTAGAAACAAACTGCTTTGTGCAAGGCAGGTGAGTTTTCAGAGGAATAAACAAGCTGAAATAGGAATTTGAGAGTCAGACTACAAAATCAGAATGGCCTAATAGTCACTTTCAGAAGCAAAATATGTGAACTGTCACATATATACACAAAATCTTGCAATCCCAGGCACCTCCATGAGACAGTTTGATACACATGAAGTACCTTGAGATTCACTGTCTTTCAGAAACTAACATACAGATTTCTCTGTGTCTTAGATCAAGCAGCACTTCACCTGCTTGGCAGTGAAAAGCAGAGGATTTTGTGCTGGTACTGTTACTTCAGGCCAATTCTAGGCCTGATTTAAGCCACTGAAACCTCCTATAAAGTGTTGCAATTAAGCTGAGAGAATGAAGTCCAGCAAGAAATAAGCATTTCATTCCCAGCTGCACCACTAACTCAGTGAAGATATATCAGGCAACCCCAAACCCTGCATTTATTTCCCACCCATAAGATTTGCCTTAAGATCAGCATTTCTAGTCCTGCCTCACATGCCTCAAACTCTTTTTGGCCGTCTTTTTGCAGCTGAACCTGTGTCTGGCACAGTCTGTGCCACCAGATTGTTTTCCATTCGGGTTTTTTTGCTGTGGGCTTCACCTGCCTTTAACAATCTTCTGTCCCGGCGCCAAGCCCAGTCTGGTCGCGTTTCCGACCCCCAAGGCCTCCGACCCAGCGATCCTCCGGCGCCGGGGCCGAGCCAGGAGCAGACCTCCCGGGCCCTGGGCCTCTCCTCACCTCAGTCCGGCTTCGCCTCACCCC
>NW_010205336.1:0-6884 GCF_000695765.1 Mesitornis unicolor | reverse complement strand
TTTTATTTTATTTTATTTTTTATTTTTTTTTACATCTTAGATATGCCTTTCTTAGCAGCTGGTCAGTAGATGTGGTTAAGTACATATGTAATTTTAGAGACTGAAAGTCTGTCTCACTTTAGATACAATGAAACTTTAGATATAATCGAACAGAAATTTTAGAAGAGCAAGTGTCACATTCTTCCACCTGGGATAGAAAAATCTGGGTTATACACACAAATTGAAGAATGAGAGGCCAGAGAGCAGGAAGATCTGGGTTTTTTGTTTGATGGCAATTTGAAGTCAACTATTTACCTTGTTAGACAAAAGGCCAAGTATGTCTTGTGGTGCATCAAGCACAACATAGCTAGCCAGTCAAGGAGGTTATTATCCCACTCTACACTGCACTGCTGCAGTTCTACCTTGAGTACTGTGTGCAGTTTTGGGTGCCTCAACATAAGAAGATCAGTCTATTAGAGTGTGTCCAGAGGAGGGCCACCAAGATGGTGAAAAATCTCAAGGGCAAGACTTACGAGGAGTGGCTGAAGTCACTTTTTTGTTCAGCTTTGAGGAGAGAAGGCTGAGGGTTGACCTCATTTTAGTCTACAGCTTCCTCAGTGGGGGCAGCAGAGGGGGAGGTGCTGACTTCCTCTCTCTTATGGCCACCTATAGGACCCAAGGAAATGGTATGAAGCTGCATCAGGGAAAGTTCTGACTGGACATTAGGAAAAGGTTCTTGACTGAGAGGGTGGTTGATCTTCAGAACAGGCTCCACAAAGAAGCAGTCATGAGCCGTCAGAGTTCAAGAGGGTCTAGACAATGCTCTCCATAATTTGGTTTAGTTTTAGGTAGTTTTGCAATGAGCAGGAAGTTGGACTTGATAATCCTCATGGGTCCCTTCAAACTTGAGATATTCTCTGATTCTATGAAACTTAATGCCTATGTGTACACACACACAACTTCAGTATTTCTGGTTGCCTCAGACAACCCAGCATGCACCAAATGTAAACCCCAGTTCTAAGAGTTCTCTTCCTACTTTACATGTGGAAATAGAAATATATTAAACATAAGATTTTACTAGTAAGTTCCTCAGAAAAAGTCCATTGTTTGCTATTAAATATCAACAATTCTCTATAAATGCCAAATGCACCAGCAACTCTAAGAGGTAAAAATGAAAATAAAATATATCATACATACTACTTTGATTAGTGCAAGTTTTGCAGCTGAAATAAGAAATTCAGTTACTTAAGCTTAACATTTGCTTTACTCAGTATTTGTACCTGGTTTGGATCATACATTATTGAGGTTTGATAATTAATTTTATTTCATTTGCAATGAAATTTGTAAGATAAAAGTTACTGTGTTTAATGCATGAAGGATGTACTCTGGTTACATAAATATTTTCTCTGAAATTCTTTTTCTCCAAAATTCTTTTTCTCTTATAAGCTGACATAGAACAGTTCTTATTTACATAGGTGACATGAATATATTTTTCTTTTCTCTTCCATTATTGTTCCATTACTCACTCTCACCTGTTTTTTATGGTGTATAGGGCTTGCACAACTACTTTTAGTAATTAACGATCATTTTTTTTATGTTTATACTGGATTGAATCTTCTCTCTTCTTCACAGCATATCACAAATAGTGATGCCAACACATTGTGCGAGTAGTCCATGCATGGCACAGAAGTGGGAACAGGTGGTGAAAAAGGAGAAATACCAAAATTAAGCAAATATTGTGAGAACAGTCCTTCAGAGTGAAAAATGAGCCAGTTTCTTTATTAGTTGGAAAAACAGAGTTTTGATAGCTCATTTTGACTGAAAGGCATTGTAGAGACATGCGAGATCTTCAGCTCTCATATTTGAAGCATGGAGGGAGAAGACAGGCAGTGATGAGCAACTGGAGGATGGCCGAGCATGAAAAATTTCTTAACTATGAAAGAATAGTATCACTCACATATATTAACTGATACTCACTTCCAGTTTGTGCAACATATGAATAGCCTTATTCAGGTTAAGGAAAACAAACAAAAACCCACAATATTTCTAAGATTCATGAATCTTGATTTGTTTCAGGTCCCAGTCTGATACAAAACTGGTGGCTGAAAATACAATGAATACTTGGCTAAAACATTTATTTCAGTTTGGTGCCCCTTGAAAATACCATATTCAGCAGTTTACCTCAGTATTAACAAAATTACAGAATGTTTGAGCACATTTTTCAGTCATCAAGCCATCTTCAAAAAATAATTCTCATATGAAAATGAATTTTGAATACTGTTACTCAGTCACAAGTAGTGCAGGGGCACAGCATCAAGTTAATCAAGTTAAAGTGTGAAATTATCATCAATCTTTCGATCAGCCAGTATAAGAACTTTCCGTACTTTACAAAAGAGTAGTAAAGGGCAAAGCAGAAAGAAAAGAGTTAGAGACAACAGTGCAGTGTGCCATCTAATGTCTTTTTGGCTCCATACAATGCAACAAATTACTTATTCATATATTTCCTGACTAGTTAATTCTCTGATTCATTTAATCCCTCCTTGATTCAGGTAGCCAAGAGGAAAAACATTAACACATGTCAGGAACGATACATTAACATAAGTCAGTCATAACTGTATTGATTGTTTCATGTTTTGTACTGAAATTCAGTAATCTATGTGTTTATTTACTCAGCAGATGGATGTCACCCATATATGTGATGGTCAATGGTGAAATTTTTAGTAAAATATCTTAGAATAAGAAAAATGAGGGCAAGAGAAGGACAAGAATAAAGCCTTAGGCATATCCAACATGAAGATTAAAGAGAAAACTGACATCATTAGCAATAAATGCATTATATATAAATACATACATACATATATATACACATAAAGGAATTTTTCAACAGTGCTGCCACTGTCTTTTAATGATTTTAGCAATCTTAGTACTGTGCATGCACTTGTAGTACAAAGAACCCCACAACATTCTAATGAATTTTATAAGAGCTGCAGGCTCTTGAACACACATTGTGTATAAATTAAGTTAATCATGAAGAATCTCAGGAATGATATCTAATTCTTAATATTATTTTAAATTCAAGATCCATGTAATATCACAATCCATGTTTCTGAAATTCAGGCAAACTGAGAATTTTCGCCTTGATTCATTATTATGTGGAATAAATAGAAATCTCTATTTACAATAACCTTAATTCTTGATACAGTTCATTCAATTCTGAAATGTAAAATATGGTGCAAGTGAAAGTTTCTGAATAATAAAAAAGCTTATGACATCATAATTATTCTGTCAGAAACAATGCATTCTTAGCTGTAAAAATGAAAGAGTTGGTCATTTTTATTCCCCAAAATGTATGCATATCAATGTGAAACATATTTTATCTCAAGGTCTTTTTTTATTGGAAGCAACAAAGTACAAAAGATTAGAGTATGTATAAATTATATCATAATTTAATACATTAATAGTTCCATCTCTTCCAAGTTCCTATTCTAAATGTTCTTCTCACTTATATCATCTTGAAGATGCTGTATTTTTTCTGAACCTTCATACACATGCTATATTAATACTGACATTGCTGAGAAGGTTAGGCAATAAATGCTACCTTATTGATTTCAATGTTTCAGAAGTTGTAGATCCTTAACAGGATTCTTTAATCCAGAGAAAATTATTCACTTAAAAGTCTCTTCAAAAAGTAAAAAGAACTGTGACTAAACAACACAAACAAACAAACATTTGACAAACAATGATAGGACAAGAGGTAATGGGCACAAGCTGGAACACAGGAGGTTCCACTTAAATTTGAGAAGAAACTTCTTCTCAGTGAGGGTGACAGAGCACTGGAACAGGCTGCCCAGAGAGGCTGTGGAGTCTCCTTCTCTGGAGACATTCAAAACCCGCCTGGACGCCTTCCTGTGCAACCTCATCTAGGTGTTCCTGCTCCGGCAGGGGGATTGGACTAGATGATCTTTTGAGGTCCCTTCCAATCCCTAACGTTCTGTGATTCTGTGATTCTGTGATTCTGTAAACCTAGTCAAAACTCTTTAAAGCAGATACCCAAGGACTAGTGAAAATTGGTACTCGAAGATAAGTGATCTTCAGAAGCTGTGAAAAGTATAATGGATATTCAGAAGTGATTATTTTATAAGCATTTGTGATTCTTAGAACCAATTGTAAAGGTTAAAAGCAAAACACAGACAAGTCATTGATTATTGCATTCCATTAATATCATGAAAACTCTGGCTTATGTGGCTCATTGATGACAATTATTTTTATGTAGCCATTATGAATTTCTAGATTTTAAGTTAGCTTGCAAAGGTTCACATAACTAAAAATATTATTTGTTGCATGTTTCAAAAGTATTATTTGTAATAGGTGTTAAAATGTAATTTATGATAATCTGTTGGAGGAACAACACAGCAGGGCATAAGCAATCCATGAAGTTCCTGGAGGGCATTGGTGATAACTTCCTCCTCCTAGTGATAAAAGAGCCAATGAGAAGAGGTGATCTGCTGGACCTCATAGTCACCAACAAGTAGAGGCACACTGTGTATGTGAAAATAAAAGGCAGCCTTGGATGCAGTGACTATGGTATGGTGTTCGTGATCTAGAGGACAGGGAGAAGAGTGGAAAGCATGCTCGAAACCCTGGACTTCAGAGAGCAGGCTTTGGCCTCTTCAAACATCTGCTTGGGAAGGTTCCATGGGATAAAGCCCTAGAGAGATGCGAGGCCCATGAAAGTTGGTTAATATTCAAGAATCACTTTCTCCAAGCTCAAAATAACTCCATCCCAAGAAATAAAAGTCAGAAAAAATTTCAGGAGGGCTGTGAGGATGAACAAGGACCTTTTGGTGAAACTCTAACAAAAAAAGAAAGTGTGCAGAGGGTGGAAACAAGGATAGGTAAACTGGGAGGAATACAGAAACATCGTCCAAGTGTGCAGGGATGGAGTCAGGAAAGTCAAAGCCCAAATGGAATTGAATCTAGCCAAGGATATTGAAGATATCAAGAAGGTCATCTAAAAGTACATAAGTGACAAAAGGAAGACTAGGGAAATAGTGGGTCTATTGCTCAACGAGACGGGACTTGGTTACACATGACATGTAAAGGTGGAATTACTGACCGCCCTCTTTGCCTCAGTCTTTACTACCAAGTCTGGCCTTCAGGAATCACGGGTCCCAGAGACCAGGGAGAAAGGCTGGAGAAAGAGAGACATAGTCTTCATTGAAGACATCATGGAATACTTAGGCAAACAGGACATACATAGATCCATGAACCCTTAATGGGATGCACACACAAGTGCTGAGGGAGCTGGCAGATGTTATTCTGAGGCCACTATTGACAATCTTTGATCATATATGATGACTGGGAGAAGTGCTTAAGGACTAGAAGAAAGTGTCACCTCTGTCTTCAAGAAGGGCAAGAAGAAGGACCCAGGGAACCACAGGCTGGTCAGTCTTTGATCCCTGGAAAGGTGATCAAGCAACTAATCCTGGAATCCATATCAATAGGACAAGGGGAAATGGTATTAAACTAGAGCAGGGTAGATTTAGAAGAGACATTAGTTCTTCACTATAAGGGTGGTGAAACACCGAAACAGGTTGTCCAGTGAGGTGGTGGAGGCCCCATCTCTGGAGACATTCAAGGCCAGGCTTGATGGGGGTTTGAGCAACCTATCTACTTGAAGATGTCCTTGCTCATTGCAAGGGAGTTGGAATAGATGACCTTTAAAGGTCTCTTCCAACTCAATGCATTCTGATTCTATGATTTCCAGGCACATTAAGGAAAGATACAGTCTACCTGTGAATTTCTCTACCTCCTCCCCCTGAGTCCTGCAGGGGAATGAAGAATGGGGGTTGTGGTCAGTTCATCACACCTTGTCATTGATGATCCTTCCTCCCCATGCTCACTGCTATCGCATAACAGTTTTTACCCCTTCATAACTATGTTAACACAGAGGCATTACTACCATTACTGATTGACTCAGCTTTGGCCAATGGTGGGTTCATCTTGGAACCCACTGGCACTGGCTCTGTCAGACATGAGAAAAGCTTCTGACACATTCTCACGGAAGGCACATCTGCAGCCCCCCTGCTACCATGCATCCCATTTCACTGCCATCCAGAAGGATTGTGAAATGCTGGAGAAATGGGATTGTATGAACATCATGAAGTTCAACAAGAAAAAGTACAAAGTCCTGCACCTGGGGAAGAACAACCTCATATACCAGCATATGCCGGGGGCCACACAGCTGAAAATAAGGTTTGCATAAAAGGATCTAGGGGTCCTGGTGGACACCAAATTAAACATAAGCCACCAATATGCTCTTGTGGCAAAGAAGGCTAATAGTACCCACGGCTTCATGAGGACAAGTGTTGCCAACAGGTTGATGGAGGTGATCCTTTCCCTTTACTAAGCACAGGTGAGGTCACACCTGTACTCTCATATCCAGTTCTGGGCTCCTCAGTAGATGGGAGACATGGACATACTGGAGAAAGTTCAATGAAGGGCCACAAAGATCTTAAAGGGATCGGAGCATCTCTCCTATGAGGAAAAGCTGAGAGAGCTGAGACTGTTTAGCCTAGAGAAGAGAAGGCTCAGGAGGGATTTTATCAATTTCTGTAAATACCTGAAGGGAGAGTGCAGAGGGGGGAGTCAGGCTCTTTTCAGTGGTGACCTATGTAAGGACAAGAGGCAATGGGCACAAACTGAAACAGTTTCCCTCTGAACATCAGGAAACACTTTCTTACTCAGAGGGTGACTAAGCACTGAAATAGGATGCTCAAAGGGACTGTGGAGTCTCCATCCTTGGAGATATTAAAAAACTGTCCGGACATGGTGCTGGGCAACTGGCCCTAGGTGGCCCTGCTTGAGCAGAAGGGTTGGACTAGATGACCACCAGAGGTCCCTTC
>NW_010205335.1:3257-5602 GCF_000695765.1 Mesitornis unicolor | reverse complement strand
GGGCCGCTTCCTTCCCCCCTGAGCCCAAAGGCGCCGGGGCCAGAGGCGCTGAGCTCCCCTGTGCCGGACGGGAAGGCCAAGGCAGTGCCGGCGGATGAGAGCAGGACTAAGAGCAAGGCGGCGGGGACGGAGGGCAGGAGCACCACGGAGCCACCGGCTCAGAGCCTCCCTGCGCAAGGTACGGGGGACGGTGGCCATGGGGTGACACTGCCATAGGCACTCAGGCTCCCTGGGGCCATTCTGGGGTTCTGGTGGCACTGGGAGAGCTCAGCTTGGGGCCATGGGAACTGGGGCTCAGGGTGGCTGATGGGCTCTTCCCTCCTGCCTTGCAGATGGACGGGGAGACACGGCCTGAAGGACGGAGCTGCAGGACTGGTGCCCCCACGGACAGGAATCCAAATCTCTCAGGGACCTGGGCAGGTCAACGGACGAGTGTGGAACTGGCAACTAACTTAATACAGGAAGCAAACAGCCTTAGCCTCCACGGCCTTGATGATATTTATGCAAAAATGGTGTTGGTTTCACTTTCCTAAGTACTACAGCTTTATTTTGCTTGGTTGTTTTTTTTTTTTAAACTGGGACCACGGACAGGAATCCAAATCTCTCAGGGACCTGGGCAGGTCAACGGACGAGTGTGGAACTGGCAACTAACTTAATACAGGAAGCAAACAGCCTTAGCCTCCACGGCCTTGATGATATTTATGCAAAAATGGTGTTGGTTTCACTTTCCTAAGTACTACAGCTTTATTTTGCTTGGTTGTTTTTTTTTTTTAAACTGGGACTGGAGGCCCGTGCCCAGAGCCAGCACCTCCTCGCTGCCGCTGGGTTTGCGCGTGTGGAGCAGAGCAGCCGCGCAGGGAGGAGCGCGGGGACCGAAGATGCCAGAGCCGGAGCCGGAGCCGCTTCGGGCCAGCCGGGCCCGCAAGGGATCACAGCACTTTGGACCACGATGGGGAAGGCTTCGGCCACGGCAGCGCCCGGGGGATGCGGGCAGGAGGACGCTGGTTGGGAGGGACCAGGACCTCGACCCTTGTTGGAAAGGCAAGAGGGGACTCTTGGCCAGCACCAAAAGGGAGCCTGGCTGCCCCATGAGCTGGTTTCAGGCCCTGGGGTAGAGCCTTGATTTCTGTTTCTGTAAACTCGGGTCATATTTTGATTTCTTTGATTGTAAAAAAAAAAAACAAACAACCCAAACAAACAAACAAACGACGAAAGAAAACCCCAACAAACCAAACCGAAAGCAACCAAACCCTCTGCCGCCGAGTAGCTGCTCAGAGCTCTGTACCTGGCTGGTAAAAATGATGACCGAAGCTCGCTGCCTCCTGTGCTTCCTGGCTCATGGCCACGGCCTCCCTGCATGTGGCCGCTGCCTTTCTCAGCGGTGCCAAGCTCCGGGGCAGGCACAGACTCCCACAGGGGGATGCAGAGGGCTCAGGCAGCACTAAAACACAGCAGTGGGGCCGGCTGCTGGCTCAGCCCCCTCCCACAGACACGGGAACACACGGGCGCAGGCAGCTGGACGTTTTATTGGGGTGTATGACAGACAGATGGTTCCCGAGTCAGTATTTAAGGCCCATGCCCTCCCAGAGCCTCCCACGGGTTCAGGATAGACCCTGCCAGTGCCTCCTGGCCGAACACCAGCACCAGCAGCGGCCACAGCCCCGGGTGGGTGGGTGTGGGGCTGGGGGACCCAGGCAGAGCAGGGGACGGGGCCCGCCTGGGTGCTGGCCCAGCTCCGTTAGCAGCAATGCAGGTTTGAGCAAGCAGCCTTCCCTTCCTGCCCTCAGGCAGGACCAGTGGGCAGGGTGTCCAGTCCATGGCACAACTGGGAGCGAGCCAGAGGCCACAGGCACAAGTCACGCAGGTCCCAGAACTAGCCCACAGCCGAGGCACGGACGCTGCCTGAGCGGGCCCAGGGCGAGGGGAGGTCGGAGGCAGCTCTCAGGATGAGAGGCTGCAAATTCAGTCCCCATGAGCCCCCAGGTCCTGCAGGGCTGAGCCCCAGGCTTGGGGCACTGTGGACGAGATGGCAGAGACCGGGGAGCAGAGCCGGGTGGTGGTGGAGGGGGCCAGGCAGGAGGCCAAGCAGCAGCTCTGGAGGTTGTTAACTGATGCTCCCTCCCTTCAGGCTTTTACAGGAGACTGAACCCAGCTTGGTCAGGAAGTTTCTCTGCTTCCACTGGGCGACACAGTCCTCAGAGATGTGGAAGTCGGCCTGGGGAGCAGAGGAGGGGAGGCAGGGTCAGGCCTGTGCTGCCAGCAGGGCAGTGGTGCCTCGCTCAGCCAGTGGGGAGCTGTGTCTCCTCCATGGCTTTGCTGACAGCCGCAAACACCGAGCAGCAAAC
>NW_010205335.1:0-3005 GCF_000695765.1 Mesitornis unicolor | reverse complement strand
AGGAAGCAGAGTCACCCCAAGGCCGTACCCCTCAGCACTGCGGGGCTCTGGGGCAGCAGAAGGGGGGGTGTGGGCTGCAGCCCTGGAGGGGTACGGCCTCCCACGCCCCCCTCCCTCACCTGGAGGCACACAGCACCATGCCCTGCGACTCCACACCCCTCATCTTCTGGGGCTTGAGGTTGCAGAGCAGCACCACCAGCCTGTCCTGCAGCTGCTCCTGGGGGACGAACTGCACCAGGCCACTGACCACGGTGCGGGGCTCGGGCTCGCCCACGTCGATCTTCTCCACGTAGAGGCTGTCAGCATCCGGGTGCTGCCAAACAGAAGCAAGGTGAGGAGTAGGGGAGGGGACTGGGGTGGCAAAGAAGGGGGCAGACCAGACCTCACACACCCCCCGAGTGCTCAGGTCACCATGTGAGAAGCTCCCTCCCCTCTCCCCGTACCTTTTCCACGCTGATCACTTTGCCAACGCGAATGTCCAGCCGGGAGGGGACCACGTTTTCCGGCTCCGAGTTCTTGGTGCCCTTCTCTGCAGGCTCTGCAGTGCACAGTGAACAGCCGTGCCACTCAGCATAAACCCAGGGGGCTGGGCAAGTCCTGGGGAGCACATGGTGACCCCCAAATGCTGGCCCTGGGGCCCACTGAATGCCCTGCTTGTCTCTCTCCCACAGAGCAGCCCCTTCACTTTGTCAGCCTTTCAAGCACCAGAGAAGCACCCACTCCTCTCTGAGACAGGGAAACAGGGCTGGCACTGGCTTTTCCTCACCCTTCCTAATCCTCTCCAGGGCTGCTTCCTAGGCGGACGCTCTCCCACTCAGCCCTGTGTCGCCAGGGCCCCGCTTCCCCCAGTTCCCAGCAGCTCCTTACTGGCTTTGGATGGGTTGGGATACGCAGCGTTGGTCAGCTTCTTCAGTTCCGGGCTGTTGAATTTCTCTCTGATGGGGTCAAGCAGTTTGTTCAGGGCTACTTCCACCGAGTTCTTCAAGTCTCCAGGATGCACGACCTGTATCACGACAAACAGACGGGTTCCTGCTGTATCATGACAAACAGATGGGCTGACGTGGTCCTGTCCTGCACCGGGACAGCTTCACCCATCCTCTCACCTTTGGGCTCTCCTGGCTGGGAGCACCCTGCCACCCTACAGCCCCTGGGCCACGCTCTGCTCCACACCTTCCCCCGGTGCAGATTTCCATCTCCCAGTGCTGCTCAGAGCCCTCCAGATCGCTCTCTGGAGCCCCAGGACAGGGTTTGGTCCCTCCTGGCACTCACCTGCTCAGCAAAGTCCTTCTCCAGGGCCTCATAGGCTGTGTAGGTTTTGTTTCCACCCCATTTTTCTTCACGCAGAACCACAAACTCTGCAACACACAGATTTTAAGGCTCAGATTAACCCAAGCAGAGACTCACCCTCTGCTCAGCCAGATAAAACCACCCACCCCAATCAGCCCAAGAGCCGAGAGGGACTGCACAGGGGACACCTGCTTCCATCCCCTCCTCTCACCCCCAGGAAAAACCAGTGTCTGAGCGTGGCGAGCTCCTCACCTGACTTGAGGGGAAAGAGGACGTGCTTGATGAAGGAGAGGACACCGTTGTTCTCCACATTCCCTGGCTCGCAGAAAGCCTTCTTCAGCTTCTTCTTCACGTCCTCCTTGCGGTCCAGAAGGTCAATCTTTGAGTCCTACAGGAAGAGATTTCCCAGCCCTTTACCCAACTTCTTTCCCAAAAGAGACAGATCGGGCTGGAGTTGCAGCAACTTCTTCTTATAACCTGGCGTGAGTGGAGAGAAGCCACTTTCCCTTGGGGTGCAGCCTCTCTGCCCCCAGCCGTTAACCCATCCCCCTGCAGAACCCCTGACCGCAGCCACCGTTCAGGGACCAACCTCTTCTGACGAGCTCATCTTGCTGCCTGTCAGACCGGGAACCATCGGGTTCATCAGATGGACGCGCTTGGCATAGCCCAGGGAAGGAAGGTACTGGGAAAAAGCAAGGAGGCAAGTCAGGGACAATCCTCTTCTGAAGACTGGCTTTAATCCACAGTCTCTGTTTGCTCCTGGCTCCCAATAACTTGAGGACCCAGAAAGCTGTGACAGGCTCACAGGGTGCTGACAGCCCCAGCCAGGGACGCATGGCAGTGCTATTTTGCACACCAGAGCCCCACAGACCATGAGAGCAGCAGCAGGAGCTGCGAAGAGCCCTGTGGTGCCAACAAAAACCACAAATGCACTTCTCCCAGTGGATTAGCAAGCATTCAAGCCCTGAGCCAGACACCAGCGTTGCAGGGAGCTCAGCACCCCCCGTTCCTCACCTTCTCTGCAAAGGTGAATATCTTCCTCTGATCAACTCCTCCAAACTGTGCGTCGACCTTGAGGTACTCCTCATCCAGGGCCTGCAGAGACACGCACAGCCTTGAGACTGGACCCCAGGCTCCACGCTCCAGCTGTGCTTAACCTTCAGAGGTGCTGCCCACCCTCCAGGATCTGCCCAGCCCCAAGAAGGACGGGAACTCTCTGCCTGCCTGCTGTCCTGCAGCTGCCCAGAGTCGCTGTAAAAGCAGCTCCGTGCTCGGGTCATGCTTTGTGCTGCTACCAGGTGTAATATTGGGGTGGAGCAACCTTGGCATTCAGCCTCACACATCTCTGCAGTCCTGGCTTCGCCCAGCACATCCCCAGCCAAAAGGCTCTGATGATTCTGCCTCGCCACGCACCTGCAAGCCCGGGTAGAGCAAACCACTCAGCAAGGGGTGCTCCACCTGCTTCACCACCTCTGCTCCTGCCTTCTTCGCATCGTGCTGTGTCACCACGGACGAGAGGCGGTACACGTCCAGCGTGTACTCCCTGTGGGAAGGGACAGCGCTGTTAGGAGTGGGGACGTCTTTGACAGCTGTTACATGTAAACACTGGTTCTGGCCACATCAAGAGGAGCCAAAGCCTTGGAGGCACCTGCATTTTGTATCCTGACAGTGCCTGGGAGCAGGCTCAGGAACAGAGCAAGCTCAGGAGCAGCAGAGCC
>NW_010205334.1:0-479 GCF_000695765.1 Mesitornis unicolor | reverse complement strand
TGGTGGCGAATCCATACACCTTATTGACTATGCTGACACCTGAACTAACCTGGTTCACTGTTTTAGATCTGAAGGATGCCTTCTTTTGCCTCTCCCTCCATGAAGCCAGACAGAAAATATTTGCACTTGAATGGGAAAATCCCAAAAGTGGGCGTAAAACTCAGCTTACTTGGACAGTGATGCCACAAGGGTTCAAAACAGCCCTACAATATTCAGTAACCAACTCACAAAAAGCCCTTGAGTCCTGCGAAGCCCCGCCTGAAGAAGGGAGACTGTTGCAATATGTGGATGATATCCTGATTGCCATCAAGACAAAGGACGCTTGTATAACTTGGACGCAAACACCAAACATGGGGGACATGATGATCTCAGAGGGCTTTTCCAACCGAGCAATTCTGTGTGACTCTGTGTGTGTGAGTTAGCACGACAAAGACCACTTACTTCATCTCCAAGACCCCGGCCCACGACCACCAGGAGGC
>NW_010205333.1:24681-31951 GCF_000695765.1 Mesitornis unicolor | reverse complement strand
TATTGTTAATCTGGTTATCACACTCTGGGTGGGAATCAGCCTTGATTTTGTCTTGAATTTAAAATAATATATCAAAAACAATTATATAAAACCATAGATATGGGAGAATAAATCTGTAAATATGTTTTATGACTTTAAAAATATTCAGGGTTTTTAATCAAACCTTTATAAACTGACTTTGCAGAATAATCATGTTATGCAAAATACATTAAATCAGCTTCTGCAAAATAAAAGCAAAATGTCTTTCAAATTGGCAGGTTGGCTTCTTTTATTTTAATTTCCCATGTTTTGCTTTTTCTTTAAGAGACTATGTCAAAGTGAAAATGCTGTATAAATTATGGACATGATCTATGACGCAGAACAATATTTATAACATGCCTTTAAAGTTATGTAATGCTGAGAAGAGAAATGCAATTAAAGTAGAGAGGAGAGGAGAGGAAGTTCTGCACTCTGCAGAGCGTGCTGTCTCATCTTTTAAACAATGCAACATGATGGAAACCAATAAATGTTTCTGCAGAGGTGACTGGTTTCTTGTATGATGTATTGATCTGGGAGGGGTTGATCTCAAAGATACATTTTTTCAAAAATCTATTTTTCAAATTCATTTGGGGAAAACAATGACATTTTCATTTTCTCTGTAAGAAAAGTATGTGCTATCTTCCCCATATGTTCTCAGAAGAGTGCAGGCAAAAGAGGGCATTTGGAAGTTATTTTCTAGTTTGTACTAAATTATTTCATGTGTTTCAAATACAAAAAGCCGTGTATCTATGCATGGATATATTTTAGAGAGGGACAGATAGCTTCTCAGAAATGGGAACCCAAGATGACAGTGGCATCAGAGACTTTCTCAGGACACCAGCTGCACAAGAGAGGTCTCTTGTTTTCAACTGACAGAGTAGGGGTAATTAATTTCATTATCTCACTTTCACAAGCCATATTACTTTTATTTATTTGCTTTTCATATAGCAACTTAAATATCTCTCACTAGTTCCCATCTGCTACATTCTTCTCCGTGCAACTCTTTGTTTGTGACTGATCAGTACCAAAAATGTGCCAAGTATTCATCTGTGTAAAATGCCCATATCAGGTATCAGAATCATCAGCCCTTTTCAAAACATATCAGATATAACTTCAGTGTCATGTCCCAGAAGCCCCTTGCCATAAAGCTGCCCATAGGATATCTTTGCCTTCTGCTAGACCAAACAGAGTGAAGATTGATCAGAAGAGCTGGCATCATGTAGTCACACAACCAGTACCACACAGCAGTACCAGCAGCATTAATAAAATTTCTATTGAGAAATGTTAGCTGGCATATATGAAGAGGTGGTTTTTGGGCAACTCATGCCACTACACCTCTCCAGTGTGGTGTCCTAGACAACTTATTAATAATCTGCCACAATGGCGCACCAGAAAAGAACTGACAGTGAGAGAGATGCTGTGTGACACAAAACTCTAACAACTAGGGAGAAGAGAGGCATCAAGTAAACCATGTAAATTGGTACCTTTACACTGCGATTCTTGATTTCTGGAAACATGTTGATTTTTTACTGCAAGAATCCAACTACCCTGGGAAAATGCCCAAATCAAATAAAATTCATCACTTTTCAACTAGCTCTAGCGTATAAACAAAACAAGACAGTGAAAAAAAAAAGAAAATACGTTCAACTACAGTAATTTGGAAATGGTTTATGTTTATTATTATCTCATTTGCCTGATTCTGGCAGCAGGGCTTGACCTGTTTGGGAATATGAATTTTGCTTTTCCCTGTATTAGAAGAGCAGGGTGTATATGAAGGGAAAGGCAGATCAAAGCCTGAGGACACATAAAGGAGAGGTGACACAGAAATGGAGCGGAGGAAAGGAACAGGGTAAGGAATGTGGAAGAAAAGTTGAGAACGCTGCTAGTTATTAATGCCAAAATAATATCCAGCAGCTACACTCTGAGGGTCACAGCCTGAAGACATCACCAAAGGTGATGGAGAGAGGACTGAAGATCACAGTCAAATTTGGCTGTTTCCTCCTGCTCTTTTTTATCTTTTGTCCTGCTCTTTTATCTTTACACAATAGCAGTAGGTAAGGGTGTTGAATCAGGCTTGGAGTCCTCAGGTAGACCATTCCTACACACTTTTAGCATGGCAAAATATAACAGAAATTTTATTCTGGTAAGTCTCTGTGTATATAATGCACAGATAATATTCTTTATTAGATAAGGAGAATCCTGAAGTAACCTGGACTGATTTGCAAGACGGGACAGAAAGATAATTAATATCTTATCTAGTATATTCAGACCTAGCTAACATCTATCAGGAGGGAGATTACTGTTGATCACAGATTCAGTGGTGAGAGCTGAGGTCCTCACGTATTTTAAAATGTGATCCTTCTGTTAAGATGTTAAGATCTGGCAACCTGAATTCCTCAAACCCAGCCATGTGCACTCAGCTGAAGCTGTTCACCATGCTCAGGCATCACCAATAGCTACATTTGTATTTCTCCCTCACAGAATCATCAAAAGTGGACAGACTGTGACTTTTGCAGTAATAACATCAGAAATATGAAAATTTCTAAATGAGAAACTTGACACAAGAAAGCTAAATTAAGCATTTTAGCATGCCAGACAAGCCTCGCATGAGATCATCTTCAAAATGGATATAAAATGCATCAAAATGGACAATGAACTGCAGCAGGTTGTGATGAAAATGTTCTTGCTGTAGTTATCTACTATTATACCTTGATTTTTAATAGATCCTTATGAATTCTGACCTATTTATTTCCATCTCCAGCAAAGAATATGCCACACTTAGAATTGGTTTCAGACTAGTTTCTTAAGGGTATAATTAGTTATTTAAGAAGCAAATACAGAAAGGAAAGGTAGTGTTCTGACTGAAGCAGGCTTCAGGGACCCAAGAATTAGCAAAGTGAGGACTGAGACATGCAGACATTCTATTGTACCCTCTTACTAAGGCAGAGGGGTGCCAGAATAACATTCTGTGCTCTTCCAGGAGTCTGGATACAAGCCAGTGCCAACAAACCGCAGGTACAGAAAGACAAGCCACATTTTACAGAAATGAGATTGCACCACAATGCTGCAGAGGTTTTGTGTAACTGTGGAGCAGCAAATGCATACAGTGACTTGAAGTGTGAAGTCAAGACTACTGCTGTCTTAGCCCTGCCTCATTAAGTCTGCACTGGGAAAGAAAAGGGTGGGCATAATACTTTTAACATTTTATTTTTAAAAGCCTAGAACTGAGAATAGAAAAGAAAAACAAGCACACACATTTTTGAATAACTGACAAAATCTGAAAAATCCTGGCCCCAAAGTACTCAGAAATGGCACTCCAAAATTTTCAGTTTAAGGTTTAAAGAATATGTGAACAACTTAAGGAGGATTATTTTGAGGGATCTTCCATTTTCAGTAAAAGGTCTCTTTTTTTTTTTTTACGAAGTTTGGATTAAATTTTTTAGCTAGCTTTACTTGCAGTCAGATACATGTCATAGCTTTAAGACCAGCCACATGGGCTTGTTTTGCTAGGACTCTAGTATAATACAAGCTCTTCTTAGACTTCACAGATATGAAAGGAAGCCAACTTCTTATGTTAAGATTTTTGTTTTCTGCATTGTGCTGCTCCTGCTTAAAAAAAAAATAGAGATATTTGCGTAAAAAATGCTTTGGTCTTCATTTTGTTCTTTTAAGATGCACGTGTCCTGCCGTTTAGTTCTCACTGGGATTCACAGACCTCTTCAGAGCACCCAATAGCGATGTGATAATCTTGGACTGGAGTTCTGACTCTCCTGCAAAGATCAAGAAACTAAGAAGCTATTTTCTTGTGAGTACTCTGAGAAGTGTTAAAACTTGGAGCCAGGAGGAGAGCATACAGGTCAACTAGTGGGTTGCTAGTTCTGCCATCCTGCCAAATTCCTTTGAGTTGCAATAGGGAAAGGCCAAACACACTGGCGGCCACTTGTGCCAGGTCCAGATGCAGAGGTAAAAACAGAACTTATGCTACAAATGCCACCAACATCCCCTGAAATCAGATTAACAGGATTATCTGTATCCACAAAAGAGGTTTGGGTTTTTTTCCCCCTAAAAATTATCTAGGTTGTATAAATTAAGTAAGCTACTTGAACACAGCATTATGGCAGTCATCAGAGTAATTCCTTTCATCTTAATGGACTACTCATATGCTACACTCCACACATTTAAGAATGTGCCAAACTGAAGTCTAGAACATTTTTGTGCTCCTGTTTGATCTCCACTCCAGAACAGTGTGCCTGCATAGTCAAGTCACTTCCCTGTAACTGGGTTGTCTCTGACTAACACATATGAAATGTTAAATAAAACAACATAACAGGCATTTTGCAGCCTGTGAAAAGAGACTGGTGGCAGGTGTGGATCCACACACAGTACATCAGGTGCCGCCATCTGCTCTAGAGGAAGAACATTCATGAAAATGAAAGGCAAGATGGTAAATGTGTTTAAAATGTAACTTTCTACAAAACTCATTCAAAATTCTTCTCACGTCTTGCATCAGAGGAGAATGAGAAAAGAACAGGATCTTATCCTTGTCCTTCAGCAACCCTTCCTAGCACTGCACTTAATATCTTCCTTCAGAGTTCATTTAGAGCTGGTTCCCAGATGACCCCCTCTCCCAGCCTTGCAGGTTGGACTTCTCTGTCTACAGGGCAGGTGCAGCACCAGCAGATGTAACATGAGTTTCTCCAGATATTCACCAAGCACATCCATGGAAAAAGGTTGTTGTTCACACAACATGCAATTACACTGTACAACTCATTGCTCCAGGAAACTGTCAGAGCTGCACACCTAAAAGCAATAAAAAAGGACTGGAAATTTATGTGGCTCTCAAGAACAGCTGTCACAGGCAACAGTAGCAAACATTTTGTACTTGAGGGCTTAAACCACTTCCCATCTCCTAGAGATCTGAATGGCACTGGACAACAAGGTCAAATTATCCTTTCTTACCCATTGTACCCCAGTATTCTCAAGTCTTCTTCTGAAGTCTTTGTTCTAGTTCACATGGGATCTGGACACTGGACTGGATGGACAACAGTCCTACAAAGCCATCACTTCCCATTTATCTATACCACAGAAGAGGAAAGAGGGGAGCTCAGTTGCCCAACGTTTTTTCTTCTTCATCTCTTTCCACTGAGATTTGATAACAGCTACCATGCCTTTAATCCACAAAGCTCAAAATGCTCTCTGTACAGATTATGTCCTGTTATCATCAGCCTAGAAATGGATGTTGAAAGAGCTGAAGTGGCTTCTGCTAAGTGTCGCACAGCAACTGAGCATAAGAATCAAGAAGAATACCCCAATATGCTTCTAGACCTTCATAACTTTTGCAGCCATGCTGGTATTTTCTAGTTCAGCTGCACATGTCATGACTCTGCCCACTGTAGGCTGGCATCCAGCCTGCTGATTTCTTCTAATCAGACTCTGGCTTCTCACATTGGGATTGTGGTGGGCTCTGCTTTGAAATGAGATGCCTGAAAATGGTTGACACCTGTAGTCCTCTGGCTCTCGGGAAAATTTGTTAACCTTCAAGAAAAGTCTTGGAGAGGAGGGACTTTCAAGTTTTACAAGATGGTGAAGTTCTCTTTGGTTCCTTTAAAAAGCATTAGCAAAGGTCAGATTAACAAGTCAACACTGAAACTAGATACAACCAAGACTCCCAAAATTGATGCAGAAAAGAAAAGAGGTGGGTGGGGACTGGGTGTGGGGGAGAAAGGCCCACAACACAACATTGACTCTGATCCTTTCCCCCTTGTTGGGCCTGGGGCACACTTGATAAGGTGAAGGGAAATTGTAAAATTAGACCTGGCAACCTACACAGAGAGGCCCAGTGCAAGGCCCTTGGCCTGAGGCAAGCTGAGAAAGTTGAGGAATTGTGGGGGAAAGGAGACTTGGCAGGCTAACTTCCTGTGGCTGCATCCAGGGCTAATTAGTTTTCAGTGTTCTGTGTGTGTTTGAATGGAAACGAGCCAGCACTGAGAGGCACGGGGTGAGGAAATCAAAAACACATGCACTGCGAAGGAAGAAGGGGGGGAAAAAAGAAGGAAAAAAAAAAACAAACCCTGTCCTTCTTAGCTACATTTTCTTTTTCAGGAGGGGATCTCATCATTTTGTTCCATGAGCACTAAATCATCCTGGCTCCCCTGTCTATCACATCTCACATCTGCTTCAGAACTCATTAAACATCAAAAGGCCTGCCCTATCAGTTCTGCTTAGTTAGAAGTCTGAGTTACTAGAGTCCTAACCAGGGAAGATTTTGTATGTTTTTAATAATAGCTTAAGGAACTTCTTAGCACCTCATAAATTACTTAATGCAACAAACTCTTCCTGTGGACCAGCAAATGTTTTACAGAGGAGCTGAATGCTGCCTTAACATGCTTGTGGTCAGTCCAGAATTACATAGCAACCTGCTTAAATGAACCTTTAATCCACATTTCAGTTTAGGAATTGTTTTCTCATGTATCCTCTTCTGCCGCTAGCCCGCTCTCATTTTTATTGCCGCTCTAATTTTATATAACTGCATTATAACTTGTATTTCCGTAGCATTTTGATCCTCAAGAAGGCTAAGTCAATTATTAAAACAGCGATCATAATGCTACGGTACCAATGAAATCTGCCTACTTCTGCCGTACCATTTCCCCTACTCCAAATATACACGTACAGTGCCCTCCATTACTGCGTATGCCAGACAAACAGTCCATGAAAATAATTTATATACAGGAAACACAATGAACACAGTAAAGGCTCCAGTGGGTGTTTGTTATTAGGAGTACCACAAGAGCTCTTTAAAATGAACTGAGCATAGACCAAATGTGATTTCTGAGTGCTTGTTATTCAGACAAAAGCGAATAAATTTTCATCAGGACACTCACAAACTTTTGTCTTTAGTGAAGTAGTTTTTTCTGCCTAATTTGAAGTTTCTGTCTGCAGCTGTTTTATCACTAGAGCACTTCTGTCCCTCTTCATAGAGTCAGAAAGCATGTTTTTTGCTCTTTTCCTCATGCTCAAAAATTAATAAATCACTTTTACTCACACTTTTAAAAAAATATGGTCGTTGATCAGACTTGAAAATCTGAGTCCCATAGGTGAAAATTTCAGATGGTGACAGGCAAATCAAAGAGAGGCTTTGAACTGGAAAAAAAAAAATCTGCAGCTCCATCTCTAGCAATCATCCGCACTCAACAGATACAGATAAGCTTTGTCATTTAGTTGCAACTGTTCCTTCTTCCACTTGAGGCTGGGG
>NW_010205333.1:336-24650 GCF_000695765.1 Mesitornis unicolor | reverse complement strand
CAGTTTCAGCAGCATCCTTGACTCCTCAGGGTTTTGTTAATTCTTGGTAGAGCCCTAAAACTCAGAATCTCTTCCCTCTCAGTTCTAGGGGTAAGAGATCAACATCTCATAGTTCAAAGAAAAACAGGAGAAAAATAAATAGTGTGACTCTCAAGCCATGTCAAACTAATCTCATCATGGAGCATGAGCAGAGATATGAGTTAGCACACACATTATAAGGCCCTATGCCTTCACTGACTATCTACCATTTGCCTTCGTGCAGATGAAATAACCTTGGATAGCAAAGGTGCTATTAGTCAAGGAAAAATTAAGTCAGTGGTAAAGTACTAATTCTTTTCTATGATTGCCATTGCTTGCCAACGAGCTGTGCATGCTGCTCACCAAGGGAGATTTCCCTTCCCAAACACAGAATGTCTAGTGCCTTGCAATTAAGTGGAGGACAGTTCTGCAGAATCTGCAGGTGGGTGCAGGACAGCCCCTAAGGGAGCACATAGGAGCTCCCTATAATCGCTTCTTCACGCACGGGGTTCCTAGTGCTGTCTGACCAGATCAGACTTAAGGGAAAGTATGCAGTTTATTCCAACATGATGCCTCATTAGGGAAGAAGTTACTCAGTTCATGAACAAGTATGACGAAGTCAGGTCCACTAGGGGATACCTAGACATTTAGCTCCATTTCAGGATCTGTGTGGCACTCCCTTCCATGACACTGCTGATAGGACAATTTCACAGCTGTCAGAGCTGCCAGCTAAATTTCTAGGTGATCCATTGCCTCTGTTCATTCCTCCTCTAAAGAGGGGCCTTTAGCTAGAATAAGCGTCCTATAAGAAAACTCCAAGTCACCAGAGGTCCTGTGCAGCATATCTGTGCCTCTGGGGACTGTCTGTAACCTTTCACCTTGACAAGTAATGTAATTAAGATATCAGCCTATAAGAGTACATCAGTGAAATGCAATCAGTCACAATATTAGTCTCTCTTATCCTATGTGCTTAAGGAATGAAGCACCAAGTTAGTCAATAAGCAAACTCCCTTGTACAACGCAAGGCTGACACCCTCTACAAAGCATGATATTGGAGATTAAATTTAATCCTTGAGAGTTCACATATGTTTAAGCACAGAGATATTTAATGACATATGGCTCAAAACTATTTACTACACAAATACTTAAATGATAGAGAGGAATCTAGCTTATTACTAGCTCTAAATAGAGACTAAGCACATCAGGAAATGATGACAACTTGAAGGTAATTATGTTTAGACTGAAAAACGCCTCAGTTCACTGTGTTTGGGAAGCCACATCAGTCCATAAATATTCCAGAATCACTGCAAGACTATGAATACCACTAAAATGAAAAATACCTAGAAGGTATCATCGCACAGGTAAGTCTTTCAAACAGGTAGGCCATGTACTTCAGATCTGAAGACAACTACACTCAGCCCTTAGCTGATGTTCTCCGATACGGTATTCAACAGCTGTAGACTTCCTCCTGTAACTGTTATTTTCCTCTGTATTCAAGATTTGTATCCTGCACCAGTTTGAATTTAGCACCCCTATGGAGGAAATGACAGGTTCTGAATGAAAGAAGCTCTAGGGAGTGTGGGCGCTTTCTCACTCTTTGATTTCCCCCTTCATGTGGAGCTCACACTGCCTTGGGATGATATTTACTCTTAACTTAGAGTCAAAGAACATATTTGCTTTCTGTTTTTCATTAAATACAGAGGGTTTCACGAAAGAGGCCATTTTTCATCTAAAAAATGTTTGCAAGTGAAAAATATCTACCAGCTCTACTCCTGACTCTAAACTATTCCTGGCCTAGGAGCACATTACTGTGACTTTACAGTTCATAGAGTATGACTCAAGATATGAGAAAAATGTTTTCAAGAAGTTACCATGAATATTTTTTTAAAAAACCCAAGTATTTATATCACAGCTAACAGTCCAGCTGGTAGCCTGCATGCCATCTGAGACAGCCACAGCATACACTAGCATCAATCTTGCTCCTTTTTTTGATGACGGGCTCTACATTTGCTTTCACTCAGCCTCCTGCTTCCTACTTCATTTTCTATCACTGTAAAATAATTGTCAGCAGCATTATAGTGTTTCTGTCCTTTTTCTGCCTTCCTCATCTTCCTGCACTTAAAGATGTCCTAGAATAAGGACGACTGCCTAGGTTGATGGTGGCAATTGAACAGAAGGTACTTGAGAGATGTCAGAGTCATAAATTGAAGGTGCTTGATGCACTGAAGCTAATGTACCAAATGGGACATGAGGGCTTGCTCTATGTTAATGCTTTAAGGGGTGAAGTATGTCTTGGGTTCTAAAAACTTTCATAAAACGTTCTTCATATGTGCTCAAATTCTTTGCGGCTTCATCAAAGCAAAATCTAGCCTCTGTTCAAGCAGACAATTTTCTTTCTTTTTTTTCTTTCTTTCTTTTCACCAGAGACTTCCTGTGTATCCTTTTTCTAAAATGACACAAATCCCTCCCTCATCAGAACAGTGTATACAGCATATTTGGAGGCAGCTTATATAAACAAAATATAACAAACCTTATTAGCAGAAATTAGGTCAACTGATCTGAGCCCTACATAGTCGTGTAGTTTTACACCCATGGAAACCAACAGCAAAAATTCCCCTTTAGCTTCAGACTAAAGCATTGCCAATCATAGAGTCCAGAAACTATGACTCAAAAGCAGGATATCTCATACATAAAACTCACAGAATATGCTTAAAAATGATAAATTGTAGTATTTTGAATGTCTTTCTATGTTTCCCACCTTCACATTTGGCCTTCTTAAGATACAAATATGCTCTTTTTATGGACAATCCATTTTTCAAAACAAAGAAACCAAAATATTATCTATCACAAGATGTGCAGGTAAATAGTATGACTTAGCAGCATGAAGTGAGGTGCAAAGGCACAGCGGAAGTTCAGTCTGATTTTAGAAAAACACCAATGCTCCCTTTTTCCAAGTTCTGAGACAGAATATAAGGTAACAAAAATAAAGATATATCTGCACTCCGAAGACTTGATAATGCATTCCATGTTGGCAGGACATTGTGAGCTAGCTACTACATGCCACTAACACAGCCAAAGAAGGCATCATTGCCCAGGAAGAGAGGCGAGCTGAAGTCATTAGGGATATGCTAACAATACAACCATGAAGTTATGACTGTGCCTCATGATTTCTCTAGAGAGCTAAGTAGAAAATAAAACTGCTGCCTCCTCCAATGGAGTATATCCAAGGAATGCAGAAGCAATGCTGTTTGACATCTCTAGAGTGAGTCCTCCCAGTAAGCAAGACACTGGATAGAGAAAGCAGGTGTGATATTTTTAGCATCTCTGCAACATCTGCCCATCTAAATATCTAAGCATTGGTAACACATACATCACCATGATATATGTAACAGTGCCAGAGTTATTATCCGAACAGCATAAAGGCACAGTCCACCAGCTGAGGTAATTTTAAAATTTACTTCTTCGCCTCTATTTCCTTTCTCCGCTTTTCCTTCATTTGTTGATGTTGTTGTTGTTGCTGTTTTAAGCTTCAGTGAAGATAGAAGTTTCTATTTTATTCACAGAATGCCAAGGTCCCATCTCCACTGAAAATCAAGCCAGTCAGTGGGAAAATTTCATCTCCTGCTTTTATGCCATGACTTTCAAGTCTGACAGTTTCATAACATTCTCCGTAAAATAATACAGAAACTATACACCATATCATTTGAT
This sequence comes from Mesitornis unicolor, assembly GCF_000695765.1. Lineage (NCBI taxonomy): Eukaryota > Metazoa > Chordata > Aves > Mesitornithiformes > Mesitornithidae > Mesitornis > Mesitornis unicolor. The sequence continues at coordinate 20,924 of NW_010205333.1, read as the reverse complement.
CCCTGATTTATCATTTAATTTATTTATTTATCTATGTATTATTGCTCTTGTAAACGATTTGGCAACACATACTGTCACTCAACTGGAAAGAATGACAGTTTAACAAAGAGCTGAAAGGTAAGGAAGATTCTTCTCTGCATATACTCTGAAGTTCAGTTTTCTCTGGACCAAAGCTATTATAAATACATTTCCTGCAAATCAACAGCACTTGGTTTTGGCCAGGCCAAGGTCTTCTGCAGCATGATTTTTGCCTTAACAGTGGCTCTTACTCTCAGATATGCTGACTTCAGCTTTGACTGCAGTCTTTTGCAGAATAAAGAGTGTTTGAATCCCGAATTCTGTTCTTGACTACTAATGGTTCTTTCTCTGAATGTGTTGATTAAATCTCTGCCTTTCCTCCCACAAAATAAGCATACTATGTTTCCATGTTCATGTCTAGAAAATGACACTGATAATGCAATAAATAAAAATAACATTAAAAATTACCCATTATTTGAAAACATCTATATTACTGGGCAGCCATCCTTCCAAGGGCTAGACTTTCTGAGATCTAGTTCAACAATTCATGCTCCCTGAATGGTTTACCTTCCTTCCCTCCTTTCCCTTTGAAAAGCAGATTTTAAGGAATCTAGGTTAAGCATCAACTCCTTCTTCTTCCTTTGCTGCTCTTCTCCTCTCCCTTTGACTCTCAGGTAACTCACTTTGATGCTCTCTAGCCCAACATTTTCATTTACTGATCAGTTGTGTTTCAAACCTCCCATCTCAGAACAGCCCTTCGTTACATATGCTCCCTGCTTCTTGTTCTATGAAAATGCTCTTTTCATAAAGGAATGCTAGCTCTTTGTGCTGTAATTACAATGGTTCTGTAAGAGAAGGCTCTGGGGAAAGGCAAACTCTGTGAGGATGTCTTCATGGTGACTTCGTAGGAGGGCTACAGGAAGGACACAGCTCTCCCAGGAAGCAACATGAGTCCTCAGGGATATACTGGCCATCTGTGGAAAAGCTCTGGATTTTCCTGCTCCTACACTTTTAACACTAGCGGGAGGGTGTAAAAGTGAAGACACAGATAGGAAGAACTAGCTTTTTCTCAGCCTTACTATGTCCATTCTGAAAAGGACAATATGAATGCACACGGCTACTCTCCCTCCTCCACTGAGGATCCTGGTTTCTTCATGCTTGCTCACTCATCCGCTAGAATAAAAATTGCAATGCCCCAATTCTACTTTACTATAAATTCCCATAGAAGTCAAACAGAGCCAACTTGAGCAAAAATTAAGTAAAAATAAACATGGGATTGAGGGTTTAGTACTACATTTCCTGATCTTCTCTAACCTCTCTATTTTTTTCTTAACTTTTTTATTTTCTTTCTTTTACCTCTTCACTACACTAGTGAATTCAGTAATTTGTTCCATGTCCTCTGCCAGCAGAACCTCCTGAGTTCTGGTGCCAAACTACTCTCTGCCTCTCTTATCCTCTCTAGCCCTCTCAGCTGTCAAAGCAGGTACCAGACAGCATCTCCACTGATTGGACTCCCTTCCTTCTGAACAATAAAGTTATTTTTCATATTCAGTTTAGGAAATTATTTTGTCCTTCTTTGACTAAAGGGTATTTCTGACAGATATCAGCATGCATAAAGCTTATGCTCCTCCCTGAACTTGGCATTTTGTAACATTTGCTGGTTTGAGAACATCTTGTTCTTATTCTCTCCTGCCTTGGTCGTTAGCAGCAAATGCACATTTACATTTGTTTGTTCCCTTTTCTTGTGCCCTCACTTAAAAAAATGAATTAGCATACTTTTCATTGCTTAGTTGTAGTCAGCTAAAATTGCCTCTTTACCCTCTTGTTTTCTGTATAGCTTGTATGACTCATGCTGTCCTTCCAGTTAGAACTACCACTTTATTAAATTTCAAGGTCTGTTTACTGCATTGTAATATACATCCATTAGCACAGCCTTATCCTCAGAGCTTCTTATCAGATTCACAAGCTCCTTGTACATTAGTACCTTCAGATGTTCCTATTTTTAATGTTTAAAATAACGCCATCTTTCAGCTTTTGTTTAGGAGAACACAGCAGACTATTTGTGTTAAGCAAAAACTCGTGCTGGTTATCAGGTTTAGACACACACTGGAGGAGGAAACTCATCCATCATGAATCATTTACACCTGTACATGTCACCAATTCGCAATCATTCATGATGCTTTGGCAACATGTGTACATAATGCCAAAATGAGATCATGTCTTATATGTTGCTTCCACGCATGTGAAGTCCCTACATGTGAAAAAAGAAATGCAACAATTAGTTGCAATTGTAATTTTGTAAAATTGAACAGAGGAATTAACACTAGCCTGACAATCAGATCCAAATCTTCTCTTCGAATCATCACTGACAGGAATATTTTCCTGAAATCCCCAAAGTCAAAGCTCAGCTACACAAATAAATACTGTAGCAGAGCCTGACAGGAAGACGTTCAGCCCAATCTTTTCCAGATGGCAGTGATAGATGGCTGTGTGCTTCTATTTATTTGGTTTCCCAGGCAATGGTGTCCTGCTTTCGGTGGTCATCACTTGAAGTGCTTTGGCTTACAGACCAGCACAACAGCCATGTACACTGCCAGACAGGTATTCTGATGGGCTTACTCATTGCTTGGATGTCATGACTGCAAAAAAGAAGCTACATTTTACCACTTTTCTGGGATTATCTTTTCTAAAAACTGCATGTCTTAAGTTTGTGACAATCTCTTGGCATAGGACTCAAGGAGCTCCCAGGTAAAGCAGAGACACATCATATGTACCTTGCTGATTGCTGAGATATGCCAGTTCTGAAAACAAAACAGTGACCTAAGGAGGAGAAAGAGAGGGGGGAAAGAAATCCAAATCACAAACCACATTGACTGAAGATGTGGCTGTCGCTATTGTTCTGTTCTGTAAAACACATGGTGCTTTACATAGGGCTATAAAACAAATGGCCATAGATCAGGGACTTACGTTATAGAATAGTGTGTGGGGACGAGTGGAGCTGGGATACAAAGGTTTCTGAATCCAGACCATTCATTTTGCCTGGCCATGCTTGAATAGTGAATCAAAGTTATTAGCAACAAACACATTTGATGGCCTAGGTAAAATGATCCATTGCCTCCGGATGATGTTCATTTTGCATTCATCCACACCAGAGAATAAAATGAGAAGAGAACTGCTTGCTGCAGGGGTATGAGTTGCATGGTGCTAGCACATTGTAAGCAATTAAGGAAGGAGGCTGTATTTTCATGTGTTCATATAACATCAAGCACAGTAGGGCCATATTGATGACTAGGGCTTTTGATACTACTGCTAACATAGCAATGGATAGATGCAAATTCTTTATCCAAGAAATTCCTAGTGAAACCAGGTGACAGATGAAATGTGGAGGCATCCAGGATTAAATGCACAATGAGTCCCACGGTCTCAAGTCACAAACCTGCTTACACAGTCAGTTTTAGGAGGGCAATACAGCCAACACAGTGCAATTATAATAAAGCCTCCTTTCAAATGAAAGCACACACATTAACATCAGTAAGTGGACAGATCAGGGGAAGGTTTCTTAAAAAAAAAAAAGCTTTATCTGGAATCCAAAGACAACAGGAAGTGAACGAAATTGGTTGAGGCTGTGGGGATGTGGTCACACTTCTCTGTCTAGATGAACAGATGGGCAGCAGAATTTGGCATGTGCTGATCTGGACAGCTGGAACTCAGGGAAGCCATAGAAAGGGAATGATAAGAGTACAAGAAAATGAAGGCAGACTGAGGATTTCAGCAGAGGCTGAGTTGCAACACCAATGTGCTCAGGCACAAGTCTTGCAAAAAGCAGTCACTGTGGACTAGATTAGAGACTAATGTTACCTGCTGGGGTGAATCATACTATTCAACAATCAGAAAAATAAAAGCTATAAAAAACATGAGTAGACATTAAATAGAGATAATCTGAAGTCAGAAATAAACTAGTGTGTCTGGTTTTTATGCTGCTTACGTTAATTAGGCTCTCCTGTGGATGCACACTATGGTTCTACCTTTAATTACATGACCTTATGACACTTTTACTTTAAAGGTTTCACCTTCACACTGAAAAATTAGAACCACAAAAACACTGCACACCAGTGGCATATGTATGGTTCACCAACAGGATAAGAATTCTTTTTTCAAGCAACACAGCTCTAAGTTGTGCTATCAAATACCTGACTGCAATATTAGATTGTCAGCTTCATTAATCCTACATATAGAAATTAAGCCCTCTGGCAGTATTATTCACAGGTAAGTGAATAAAAAATTAATTAATGATTCTCAGTTTTTGACCTAGAGCCTGAAAATGAAGACTCTTTTTCCTTCCAATTTGGCCCTTTTAACCCATCCTACTGTGTGTCTCTGTCCTGCTTCTTTCTCACCTTGATCTCAAGCTCTCCTCATCCAGCTGTTTGCAGCTGCCTGCCTTAGAAAAATTATCTTGACCTCACAACACAACACAGCAAAATCTAGCCTCAGCCTTTCAGCCAGCCCCTTCTGATTCTCTCTTTCCTCCTTCTGCCATCACGTCCTACCAAGTCACAGCCTCCTCCCCAGGTACACCCAGTCCCTGCCAGAGCTCCAGCCTGCCAGCACTGGCTGAGCTATCTAAGGAGACACCACAGCTAAGGAAAGTGAGGATTTCTAAACCGATCATGGCAGTAATTTATCTTTTCCATACTCTTGGCAGTAGTTTCACTGCTCACACACAACACGCTCCTCAGTTCCAGATCATTATTTTCCTAGCCACTCAGCACCAACACAACAGCTGTAGTTGGCCTGAAGAAACCGAGGAGTGAGGTGAAGACACAAGCATCATCATCAGCAAGATCCCAGTTATTTGCCAAACGTGACATTTTCATACAGGAGCAAAACTGAAATAAGCATAGGCAAGCTTCTTTGTTTATGATGAGAATTTGAAAAATTATCCCAGTGACTTTAATTCACTCTTCCTGTAGATTCTGAGTAGAAAACCGTCTCAGCTTTCAGGGTCGTGCTCAAAACCCACCACAAAGGAGAATAAGCAATCCCACATGCCAAAGAACCAGATGACCAGGTAGGCACATAGATTTTACAGCTAAAGGAGAGAACCAGGAGGTTATTTTGACTTCCAGTGCAATATACAGACATCCTATACAAATCGCAAAAACTTCTTGCTGAGCTGAAGGATATCTCACGGGCAAACAGCCAGCCATAATGTAAATGTACTCAGTCACTTCTAGTAAAGAGGGATGCACTGCATTTGCTGATAAGTTTCATCCAGGAACTCTTCAGCCTCGCCATAAGTGTCTGAATTTGATTTTCACTGTGAACTTGCCTATCTTAAAATGCGTAAATTTGCAGTCTCTTGGTCACTTCTGCCTTTGTCTGAGCTGTTTTGATCAAAATCTTCTGTCCATATAGTTACCTACAGACCACTGTTGAGCTTTCATCTAACTTCCACTTGAGTTGCTCTCTCATTATGAAGACTCCCTTTGTGGTCATATTTGTAATTGTATCTAAACCCTCATCCTTTTTTTCATCACCTTTTTGAAGTGCAGACAGCAGAACAGGGCACACATCTAGTGGCAGATTCATATCAACAGCACTGTTTGCAGAGGAAATATGATCTCTTTATTCAGTGTTCTCTGTTTATATACTCAGTGATTACCCAGCCATCACTCACTGGGCTCACTCAGCCATAGCACTGCACCAAAAGGTCATATTCAGTCATTCACCACAAGCTAGATTTTCTTTTCTGAGTTACCCACCAATAGACTTCATGACACCAGAGCTATCTACTTTCTTCTTCCTAATAGTGTATAGCATCCCATTAACTCCAAACAGGTGAAAAAAGTGACATTATTCTAGCAAAGTAGGAGTACGCTGTCAGTCTCATGCACAACTTCACAACAAGAGCACTTTGACAACTCAGCCCTACAGCATGGCACTAACTGTGGCTTTTAACAGATCCAGCCAGGTCTTCTTTCAGACCATATATTTAAGTTGCATTTCCTGCTATCTAAGGAATATCCTTTGTGTGATAGCTCAACAAGAATTATGCAGGCTGCACCATTTACATCCTGAGAAAGAGGGAAATTGGATATGAACCTAAAAGGACGAAACCTAACAGGTAAGGAGGAGTCTAGGAGAGATCCTGGTATGGGTTATTTCTAGATACAGAATCCTACTTGACTTCTCAGCTACGTGCAGAGAAAAACACATTGATCCCATTCCACTCAGTCATGCTATACATTGACTAGGGGTTATGCTTGTCGCGGAAATTATGTTTATTCATCTGACTTTTGGACAACTATAGATATAACACTTTTCACCACTTAAGAATTTCCACTTCTATTGACATTCCAGCTGGGGACTGTGGAATTTTGCTCAAAGAGCTCACTACAAAGGGCATGCTCTGTCAAAATAGGAGCAAAAGCATAAAGAAACTGTCCTCCAAATACCCTATTTAACCTTAGTGTAAGGTGATGCAATTCATCTGAAGTCAGTGTGTTAATAGCCAGCATTGGGTTTGACTGTCCATTCTCAGCATATCTGAACAGGCTTGTAGACACTGTCTGAAAATATATTAGGATTCTGTGACTGATGTTCTATTATTTCTGTCAATATGTTGTAGAAAAACAATTTTATTTATAGAGACATTTTAAGATGAAAATGTACAGGGAAAAAAAGCCAAATCAAGATCTCTCTATTTTAGAAACTATTGGACCAGAGAGGACAGACTCAAATTTGCACAACTTTTGTGCAAAGAGACATAAACTTGGGGAACTCTATGCTGCTGACACTCTCAGCAGGTGCTGAAGACTGTTTCTGGCTGAAGTCCACACTGATTTACAATGCTCAGCATCCTATCAAGACAGCGACATATGTTACTTCTATTATCTTGCATTTTTTCCTTCCACTCAGTTGTGGAGTATCGACTCCAACACCATACAGTCTAAAGCTAGGAGAGATGGCAATCAGAAAGAATTGTAATTATATTAATCTAAGGTTGTAAAGTACTCTTTGCTGCAGACACATTTTCCTGACCAGAACAACGGATTTGGGTTTTACCCATGTAAACCCCAATTACTTGAACTTCTCTCAAAACGCCATGCTGCAGGTTGTATGAAAACTATGCTGCATATACCCAGAGCCTTTTTATCCAGAAAACTAATAACACTTTTGACCAGCTATTGAAGCCACTTTAGCTTATCTAAACAATGAGCCATATTTCTAAGTATTCCTACAGTGTTTTCAGTTTGATAGCTGTCAGGGCTCTGACTGCACTAATAGCCCTTAGTTGCCCTGACCAGCCTTACCTTTGGACCTCTCCCACACATCTTGCCCATGGGCCCAGGAGCTCCCTGCAAGTTCAGGCCTGAGCTAACTTCACCCCTTGCTTGAGCTTTGCTGTGGGACTGCTGGTGTTCAGAGCAGCCACAGCCTTGCCTGTGCCTGATCTTGAACCTCATTGTTTTGGACATTGACCATGGAGCTGGCTTGTCACTGCACACCTTCTCAATGATCACTGCACTTTCTCTGACTCTGGTTACCCTCACCAGACACAACCTTAACTAGTGGATTGATATTCTGGCTTGACTTTGTACCTGCTTCATCATCACAAGCTTGCCTGATGATCTGGATTCTTGGTTCAACTTGGCTCTGATCTGCTCTGCTCACTTCATTTAGGTATAGTGGAACTAAACCTGGTGTCAAGGTTTAGGGCTGGGCTAGCCAATAAATGATGGACAGATGCTCTCTATTAACTCCTCTTTCCTCTTCAGAAGGGGAAGAGAAAAGAGAATAAGGGAGAAAGACTTATGTGTTGGAAAATTAGAAGACGTTTAACGAAACAATAACAATAACACAAAAGGATAATAATGTAAATAGGAAATAATTAAATATATACAAATATATACAAAACCAATATCAAATCTTTCCCCCAACCCTCCCTCCAATGACGATTATGACACCAGAGGCTCTGCAAAGCAGGGCACTGGAAAAATGCCAGACCAGACCCAGCAGCAGGTGGGAGCAGGATTCAGAAACTGGATTCAGGAATACACAGATTAGGATCGAAGACAGACAAACTAGCAGAGTTCTGCTCGGACGTCAGCTATGCCAGAAGAAGCGAGGGGAACAAGAGCTTGACCCTCGTGATCCCTCATCTTTATACTGAGTATGACATATGTGGGATGGAACACCTTGTTGGTCAGTTTTGGGTCATCTGTCCTGTCTGCTCATCCCCACAGGTGCAACACTTAGAAGAGGCTTGAGTGAAAAAGTAAAATCACTAAATAGAGAATTAGTTCTATTTAACTCAAACCAGGACACCTGGTGAAGCCGTTGCCCTGCCAGGTATGTTATTGTCCTCAGTTCCCAAGTTCCAATACCTTAGGGAGCAGCTGTCCCCCACTGCTCCCTGCCAATACTCAGCTACTAAGAAGAGATCTTCTTAAAGATGTGCTTCCTAACTTTTAGATAAATAAATCCAATTGCCCCTACACATGCTGTTGAAAGACTCTTCATCGCAATGGCACATATTTACTACATCTCCTATATCGACCTTCCTCTCTCAATCAGGAACTCACAGTCTAGGCAATGGAAAATGCCAGTGGAGCTCTTTGTCAGAACATTCTTTGTTTGTGGTGATAGACACTGTAATATTTAAATATTATTACTGGAGTCTAGTGCCTCACGCCAATATGAACAGAGTATTCACATCATACGGCTTATTATTATTATAGATGGTCTACAAAATCAGGAAGATGTATCTTAAATTAACTTTGTACTTTTGAAGGCCTTCTTCAACATTTTAATAATAATAATAAAAAAATCAGAGTCCTCTAAATATAAGACAATATGAGGGATGGGGAAATAAACTGTTTCAGAAAATACAATCCTGAACGGCTACTCCACATCAGTGTCTCATTCTATATTGAATGCTTACAGACTTCCTTCCCTGACAGTGGAGGGCAGGCATGACCTCTGCTTGCAGCCAGCTTCCCTAGAAGCCACGCTTCCCAGCACCTCCCACAGAGACAGGTGCAGTTCGAAGTAGCAGATGCTGTGCTGGAGGACTGAACAACCCTGACCTAGTTTACTATCTGAATGTATGGAAACAACTTATTTTTTTGGCTTGTGTGCAAAGTTAAACATCCTCTTTCCAAAATTCACATGCACAGAAAATATTAACTGTCTTCCATTCAAACTTGCCTTGTGTTTGGGTAAGTGTATTTCTTACAATTTAAGTGAAAGGTGAGACTAGGGAACACTTCTCAAATCTGCCCCATTTTCCTGTCTTGACTCTATTCCAGACAACTACTTCCAATGCTGCCTAGTCCTCACTTGCTGAGGTGCCCTTGTTTAGGGAACCAGCAGCAAGTCTGGTGAACATTTTCCATACACATAAACAGCCCAGTGTAGATTCCAAACAAAGCTGTAACATTTTGAAAAATAAGGGAAAATATTCTGTAATTCTGGAAAGTCTTTCAAAGGCAAAAGGGTCTGGTCCACAGAGAGCCAATGTCCTAAAATTCACCATGCCCAATATAATACTGGACATACATAAAAATCTATGTCTTCACTGTGCATAGACATTGTGTTGATCAAAGCAATATTTCTTCAAATACCGAAATTACCAGAACTGTGGTGGACCCTGCAAGCCCCTGACCATAGAGAAGAATGCACTAAAAAGCTGAATGTAAAACCCAAATTATGTGAATATTAAAAACCTGAACAGCTATTTGGTACAGAAGAACTATTTCTGACAGTACCTTATGACAGTAGCTTCTGAATTTCATTATTTCTTAGAATGGTGACTGTGATAAAGACAAATCTTCCTCCTTATGTGGGAACACTAGACAGGTAGAGGTGCACAAGGAGACCATGAACCAGTAAAAAGGCCGCTGGTTATTTTCAAGTTTTTTAAAATATAATAATGAAGAAAAGCTTTCCTGAAGTAAATGAAAGAGAAGGAGGAGGTGACTTTGTCTGTTGTCTCTCAGATACAGGAAGACTAAATAAGAACAAGAATCCATAACATATCCATGACTGCTGAATAAGTGTATGAATTACAGTGTCCCAATATGTACTCAAGCCCACCCTGAGTGCATCAACGTGCTCTGTATGGAGAAGGAAGGGGTTTTTCCTTCCTGTCCCAAAGGCTTGGACACCTGGATCAAGACCAGCTCTGTAATGGCACAGCTGTGTAACTTGTATCAGATGCCATAGAAAGAGCTGTAAGGTGCCTTGTTGGAGACCTCCTGCCTTTGCTCAGGAACTGCATTGAGGCTTAGGACTCACCTTTGGTCCCTGCCTGAGTCTGGCCTTGTACCACGTTAATCCTGAGCCTGACTCAATTACTTGACCTCCTGGCCTGACCTTGCACCTTCCTGTCACTATGGACTTGTGTGGCAATCACCGGATTCTTGGCTGAGCCCTGTTACCTTCACTGGACCTGCCCTGCTCACCGCGTTTGGGTGCTGAGGGACTGTGCTGCATTATCCGTGAGGTCCCAGCCCCTACCTGCCTTGCTGTCACCCTTAGCTCTCACCTTAGCTTTCATTGCAGGGCAAACCACTCTTGCTGAGACAGTATACAAAAAATGTCTCACAGAATCACAGAATGGTAGGGGTTGGAAGGGACCTCTTAAGATCATCTAGTCCACCCCTCCTGCGAGAGCAGGATCACCTAGAGAAGATCACACAGGAACATGTCCAGGTGGGTTTTGAATGTCTCCAGAGAAGGAGACTCCACAACCTCTCTGGGCAGCCTGTTCCAGTGCTCTGTCACCCTCACTGAGAAGTTTTTCCTTATGTTTAAGTTGAAGCTCCTGTGTTGCAGTCTGTGACCATTGTCCCTTGTCCTGCCACTTGGCACAACAAAGAAGAGTCTGGTCCCATCCTCCTGACACCCACTCTTTAGAAATTTGTAAGCATTAATGAGATCTCCCTTCAGTATCCTCTTCTCCAGGCTAACAGCCCCAACTCTCTTGGCCTTTCCTCATATGAGAGATGCTTCAGTACCCTCATCATCTTAGTGGCTCTCTTAGCGGTCTCAATAGTTTGAAACATCTAGTTGGTGAGATACAAATACTAGGTTTCCAACAGATCAGCATTAAGAAAGAAAATGTCTTTCTTTGAGTTTACAGGAAATAATGTGCAAAGGAGTGCAGGGTTACTGATCCAGGCCAAAAGCAGCCCATGTAATCAACACTCCTGCTGGCTAAAGCACTGAATGTCATGTAGGTGGTAGGTTTACTTCAACAGAAAGTGCCAGCCCATGGCCCACAACTTCCTTCTGAGAAATTCCCTAAGCAGAGTAATTATGCTGCTTGCAAAAGATTCGAGTCATGGCGTTGCCCTAGCAGTATCACAGCACATGGGCTCTGCTCTTTTTTTTTTTCACAAACTCAAGAAATGCACCTGTGTGAACCTCATGAGGTTCAACAGGCCAAGTTCAAGGTCCTGCACCTGGGTCAGTGCAATCCCCAGTATCAATACTGAATGGGGGATGAAGGGATTGAGAGCAGCCCTGTGGAGAAGGACCTGGGGGTACTCGTAGATGAAAAGGTGGACAAGAGCCAGCAATGTGTGCTCACAATCCATCTGGAGTACTGTGTCCAGCTCTGGAGTCTTCAGCACAGACAAGATATGGACCTGCTGGAGCAGGTCCAGAGGAAGGCCATAAAAATGATCAGAGAACTGGAACACTTCTCCTATGGAGAAAGGCTGAGAGTTGGGGTTGTACAGTCTGGAGAAAAGGAGGCTCCTGGGAGACTTTTTTGCAGCCTTTCAATATCTAAAGAGGTCTTATAAGAAAGATGGGGACAAATCTTTTAGTACAGCCTGTTGCAATAAGACAATGGGTAATGGTTTTAAACTAAAACAGGGTAGATTTAGACTAGCTATATGGGAGAATTTTTTTATGATGAGGGTGGTGAAACACTGGAACAGGTTGCCCAGAGAGGTGCTAAATGCTCTATCCCTGGAAACATTCAAGGCCAGGTAGGATGGCATTCTGAGTAACCTGATCTTGTTGAGGATGTCCCTGCTCACTGCAGGGGGGTTGGACTACATGATTTTTGGAGGTCACTTCCAACCCAAACGACTCTGTGATTCCATGATTGTATGATTCTAATATCAGCATCAAATGGATTTGAAGAACAGTGGAGCAGCCACAAGAGGCACAAATGTACGTATATATTTGTATATGAATGTATATACAAATCAATGCAAACTAGCTGCATCCAAAATCACACAGTCCTGTTGTGAAAATGTTAACATCCGAGATCAAATACAGTTCCGGTACACTGTGAACAGCACTGCTGTAATTTAGCTGCAAACAACAACAAATGCAAATGATATGCTACACAGCTATAAATCACAGTTTACATGGTAAAGCAGTACCAGGAGGTTGTTACAGCTCAGTTGCATCTGCACTGCTACTGGCTAAAGCACTGTGTCTGAGACATCCAAGGAGCTGGGATCCCAGGAAATACAAAATTGCATTGAGAGATGACTCCACACACTAACACTTAGGCCATATTATAATAATGATATAATAATAAACAACTTCTTATTAAGCATTATAATACAAAATGGAAACTTATGCTTCCCTAAAAAAGTAAGTTACAGCACAAATGAAGCTATGTTTTGATCTGCTCATACCAGTGGAAATGTAGAGTAATTCCAGTGACTTCAGCAGAGCTTCAGAAGATTGACAGACCAGTGCAGGTTACATCAGAAACTGGTTAACTGTCCTTTCCATCACTTTGCTTGCTAAGTCTCCATGCAATATACAAAACTATCAAACTGTGGCAGAAAAGACTGTTGGGTGGTTTTGCTGCTCAGAGGGTAAACTAAAACACTTCCTGAGGAAGCAAGGCTTATAAGGACATGTGGGCCGTCAAAGTGGCAGATGGAAGATTGTGATATTTGTTCATAATTTTCTTTCTATTATCTTTCTTCTTGCAATGTTGCTTAAACAGGTTGGCCAGTTGCAAACATATCTGACACAAGTGAGAATATTTCAGTGATATTAACTCCTGATAGTCAACATGACAACCACTAGCTGTTGAGGAGAGTCCTCACTAGTGCTTCCTTGCTGATGTGGAGATGGCAAGGTGACCTTAGCTCTTCACTGACCCCAGAGAATCCATTCAGGACACCACTCTTAAAGCCAGTTGGAGGAAGAGCCTCAGTTCTTTGGTGCCACTATTAGACACCAAAGTTAAACTACCACCAGATGCCAACCAAGTTTCCTTAGTTACAGAATTCATGGAGTTATTTGTCTTCAGTTGTGTTTACTGCTATTCAGACTATATTCTTCCATAATCATTGACCCATGATAGGCTTTAGCAGGGGATTAGCCAATTCAGATAACAGGTCTGCAAACTGGAACTGAGAAAATAACAGCCTCTATTCAGGGAATTAATTTCCAGAACTAGGTCTCGACTGTAAACTCTTGGATCTCATGAAGTGCAACACAATGCTCTTCAGGGATCCCATGGAGATCACTTCTTTTCCTCTACCAATACAGAAAATTTCCTGGATTTCTTGATGGCCAAGTGGATTGTGGTGATAGTTTCATGTTAGTGAGAGAGAAGAAGAAAAATGGTGGGAATGTGGTTACAGATTGTTGGACAACGGTTTGAAAAGCCTATTCATCTCAGACTTCATCTTCTGAGATGCAGTTCTAGATGTTCATCTTGCCTTAATCTAGGCACAGGCATCTTCTGCCTAGGTTGTCTACAGACTCTACCTGCTCTGAAGGCCTTTCTAGAAAAGTCCATGGACTGAATGTACTGGGTTCTTGATGTTGTTGAAGGGCTCAAAATAATACATGGAAACAGCTGATGAGACAGGAAATACATCCATACTCCAGGCAAGTGTATTCTTGAATGTATTTCAAAGGCCAATAGATGCCGAAGATTTTTCCTTGGTTGTTACAACTGAGTGAGCCCACAGCCAGGTATTTCTGAGGTCACTTCCATAAAGAGGGTGGGCAAATGCTGGAATTAAGCTTTGAGTCTCAAAGCTGTTCATAAAAATGTAGAGTATAAGGAAGCTAACAGGAGTATGTAGAAGAGACACAGAAACTTGCAACAACAACCAGCTTGCGAAGGTAAAAACACTGTGAGGTTTGTATTAGGAGTATGACACAGGACTCTTTCATGAAGCTGGGAACTCTGAGGCATATATGGAGTTTGAGTAATTTTTCTGCCAATCACTGGTAGGTTTATTTATTTATTTATGGGGTTTTTTATGTGCTAGAGATCTTGTACTCCACTTCAGCATACTATGCCCTGACAATCAGCTGTGGTTACCTCACTCTTCAAAGGACTTGTGCGTAATAGTGAGAAAGCTGAATGCTGTAATCTGATGATACAGAGTACAGAGACTGGGCTGCTGCTTCTGCAAACTTCACCTTTTGACTCCAGCCATAAACAGAGCTAGATGAAGACACTCGCCTGGCAGATGACTGTGGGTACCTTATACTAACCTCAACAATTAATTCACATTCTGGATCACTCAGTTCTGGTTGAACTACCGTGCTCTGTGACTTATGTTAATAAAATATTAATACAATGTCATAAACTAATTAATTTATCCTTGCTGCAGACAAAATACAAATAATGTTAAGATCTTGTGGAATGAAATTGCTTCAATGGCAAGTAGAAAAGTAGTACAATGGCAGCTGAGAGAAGCTTGAAGAAAGCCCATATCTGAATAAATTTACTAATACAAAAGTCATTAATCAAAGCTAGACGGAAAAAACAAAACCACAAAACAACAATAACAACAACAATAACAACAACAATAACAACAACAAAAATCCTCATAGTTTGGAGAACAGTTAAATCTGGACAACGTTACTTAAAGGTCGTGTCCATGAAGTACACAAAAAAAGATATGCAGCCACTCATACTCTTGTGTTTGCTTGACTGTAGCAGTTAAATTTCTTTCCTTATAAACTTTCATCAAAATCCTGCACATTCCTTTTTAGCATGAAAGAACAATAGACAGTTTTCACACTTCTTGTTCAGGAACATTCTGAATATATTTCAATTTTTTGTTCAAAGCTTGACTTTACATCACATACGGTAAGTGCTTTCTTGAATGAAAGGTGAGCAGAAAGATTGGACTTGGATGGGCTAAATGAGCTAATGGCTGGGTTACAGTTCTCCAGAAACTGATCAGAAAAATCTTCAGCCTTGTTTCTGAGTATGAAATAATGCAAAAAAACCACCTTAGAGATTATGACTGCCACAGTGAAATCAAAATCTGATTTAAAAAGGTCCAGATTTCTAGATACCTACGGCTAAGAAATTGGGTTATTAGTATCCATGTTTTGGAGGCTGTTCAGGAAGTGAAAAGAATCCAGCAGAACTGAGCATGCCTACTTACATGATAATTTGAAGACAGATACCATTATATTAAGGAGTGCATTCTGTACTGGAGAAGACGAGTTTTTCAAGGCAGAAATTTCCCCAAAGACTTCCTCTGTCCTGACAAGCTCTGCCTGACTGTTCTTTGTCCAGATGGTGATGTTTTCCAGGTGCTGAAAACAGGGAGATGATGCTATTTGCATATGAGGTAAAAAGATGTTGAGCTGAAACTTGCTCATTCTTCTTATAGCTCCATCTGTGCTGTTTCAGTCTTGTCCAGTTGCATCAAACATGGTGTTGGCAGAGGCAGCAAAAATCAGAGGGATGCAGGAAGAGTCACAGACTTCTTCAGTTTAAGATGACTCTTGACCTTTCAGGAGTCCCTTCAATATAAACTTCTTTCACCTTGCATTTGTCAATAGAACAGCACTTGCCATATAGGTACTTCATGAACATATGGGCATCTTCATCATTATCCCATGTAAAATACATTAGTATAAAAGCATGGGCCATGTCTGGGTCTCTTGTTTGGCTCCAAAAACTATGCCTTACTTGTGTGGACTTTGTTTCAAAGCAGGAGTATTCGGGGGCCTGGGACTGTTTTTGTTTTGTGTCTTGTTCAACACAATACACTGAGGCTGCTTAACACATAATAAAATAAATAACCCTAAATAAAGAGGAAGCCTTGAACTACAGAAAAAATAAAAGCATTTTCAAAGGTGTCCTGACAATGTTTTACAGGTTTCAAGCAGCAGGTCGATTGCTCATGGTCAAGATCTGCTCTTTCAGATTTGGCATCCCTCACCCCAACACTTTTGAGTGCATCTGAGCTGAAGAAACTGTTTCGTTTGTTTGCTGCTAGTATGTGTGGTCACAACAGCAGCATCCCCTTTCTGAGTACAAGAGCCCTTTGCCACAGTAAGCACAGGAGTGAGACCGCATCTCACCTTTTATCCCAATTTCACACATTGGCTTCACAGCATTAATAAATTGGTTTCGTTTGCCACACATTTGGCAGGAGAATTTTCTAATAACATGTTTATCCCCTTTGAGAACATGAATCACTCACACGCTGAGTATAAAATTACTTCCCTCCCTCTCCTTATTAAAGGCACCGCACGTTAGCAGGGGTCAGGCACTCAGCCTTGCCACTGGCAAAGTCAAAAACAAGGGCACGGCTGGGAGGCACGGTTGTAAAGCTCACTGCTTTTCTTTCTTATGGATGGTGGATAACCTATTTAGCACTCAGAATATATAGTTTTCTCCAGCTGTCAATCCTACCTGGTTGGGACACAGATTGAGAAAATCTGTGAGACTTACCGCGCCACTCACACAGCCATTCCAAACAAGAAATAAATAAAACGTGTGCAGCAGATGTCTGCCGCTGACGCCCTCACAGGGGCCACCAGAAGCTCCCCTTGCACACCCAGCCACCCGCCTGCCACCACTGCCTGCCCCCCCGCTGCTGGGTCTGGGCCGGGCTGGCCGCCAGAGCAGCCCTGGGAGCTTCACCTCCCCAGCCTTGGAAAAGGTCCTTTCCCCACAATGGGCACGTCAGGCTGTTCTCGCATTTTGCCTGAAATATGCCAAAGGGTGGGGGTTTCAGTGACAAGCCAAAAATCACAATATTTGCAAATTTATAAATCCATCAGGGTTTGATTTCTGGTTTTAAAAGAAAAAAAAGAGGGGGAAAAAACTCAACATTTTTAAATTTTAAAATAATATTTTAAAGGGAGATTTTTGTTTGAAAACATACTTTAGACAGCAAGCGGGCTATGCTACCAGAGCTGATTAAGTATATGATTTGAGGAGTATTATACACTGATTGCTATTTTTATCCAAATACACACCTCAGTCAAAATGGACCCCTTGAAAATACAGAAGATCTGTCCTGAAATTGCCTTTCCTCCCAAGTTCTTGGCAGACATTTCCTGCTATGAATGAAGACAGAGGAAAGACAAGTAAGAGAGGTGGCAAGAACTAGTGTGGACAGGGAGCTACAAACTAACCTGTGTGGCCAGGTTGGATCACTGACAAAGGAAGCGACTGGAGGAGCCTGCACATAATCTCCCTGAATCCCCGGCATGGATTTCTGCTGCATCACAGAAAGCTGAGGGGTGTGTAGGGGTATCCTGCTCACGCCGCACTGGTTTTCTTCTCAAGATCTTGCAGATGACATGCTGTGCTACCTAATGTAGTCAAGATTTAACTGCTCAGCAGCAGACCTTCAAGATCACAAGGAGCTTTGCTGGCAAAGGTATAGCCCTGTAAGGGATTTAGACTTCTTCAGGTTCGACAGCAACTTTGCCAGCATTCTGGCACATCCTTGAGTGATCTAGATGTTGGTTCTTGGTGGTGTGTTTTTTAATTTTTAATGAGGCTTTTGTATTTCATTTCTGAATTGTTCGTAGGAATATTCACACAGGAGTATTACACTGGTATAGCTCAAAGCTGTTATTTCAGTGATGACATCATGCATTCCACACGTTACATGACAACAACGCTGTGACACCAAATGTCAGCATATTTTTCACCATTTTGACCTAAAATGCTACCTGTTGCATGGAATTTGTCAACAGGTCTTCTAACAATTTTTAATCAATGCAGGGTGGGTGAGTAGATTTCATATCTAGCATTGCATGCAAATTGCTCCCTATCAACATATTCATATTTAAATACAGAAATGAATGGTCAAATTTAATGAATACCATGGATAGACAGTTCTTGACTGAGCACCAGATTTAGTGGGCTCCCACACTTTTCACATTTGACCCTTCAGGGCAGGTTGTGCTTTTTCTAGCTTCTGAGTCATCAGCAAGAAAAGCCAACTGACCAGTTCTCAACAAAAATACAATCATCTGAGGCACCTACCCTCTTCTTCTGCCGGCATGAAAACAGCCAGCAGGAGAGCCTGCACTGCAGCTGTCTGGGTTAGGTTTGATTGGTCAGATAAATCACATTGTATTGTTTCCATTCCTTTGACTAGGGGAATGTGTAAGCACTTCAAAACTGAATGCTTATGCATGAGAACCTAAAACTAGTTTACTTAAATGCACACATATGTATCTTTGACATTGACTTTTTACAGATTTTCTTGTCAATAAAATTAAATTGCTTGACTGTTCACAGAAAGTTAACATAAACATAGTCAAAGTGAATTCATATTTTAAAATTGTATTTTAGTGTGTAACTACATTCAGTGACAACTTTGCCAAAAGACACGAAAAGCCTTTACTGCTGTGACTCCATGCCAACCACGGCACTGAAGCAATTTCTCTGACAAAGAGCCCCGAACTTTAAGGAATAGCCGAGCAAACACCGAATGCCTATTTTGGAGCAGAAGACTTGCTGATTTACAGCAAGCTGTGGGTAATGGAATTGTCTCAGCTCATCAGAGGATGCAGACACTGTCCAGTTACTTCCCAACTGTGCAAACACTTTTGTTTCGGGGCTGACAACTCTATACCTTTTCACCACTTCTCAGGTCCTTCTTCAGGTTGATGGAGAAAGCCTTTCAGCACACAGCGAAATCATGCCTCGCTTTTTTCCCAGCTCTCACACATCCTTGGGAAGCAGACACAGCTGCTCTGCAGAAGGGCTCCCAGCACCTCCTGCCAACCCACCCCCTCAGCACCATGAAGACATTAAAGGAACAGGGAAAGAGAATCAGAAAAACTAACGTTTAGGAGAGTGGCTGGAATAAACAGCACTAAAGATAGGGGAGCATAAATGGTTTTGGGACTATTATTGATAAGGCATGTATGAGACTACTGATTAATTAACTCAGGGCAGAATACTTGGCGTGTTTCTAGTTTCTCCGTTTTTGCTATGAGTCCCAGTTACATGAAATCCACATGGCAGCTCCTCCTCCAGCAGACAGAGCCTGAGGGCACTATCAGCTCCCCGTCTGCCCCTTCCTCCAGTATGGTCACTGCTGAGTGAGCAGCTTCACTGCAGCGTCACTCTTTGCACTGCTAGCATCAAACCTTGCTTCATCCCCCATGGGTTAACCATGATAAGCAGCTTTTCCAGATGCGTCAGTATTGCTACGATGGTGGCTGCTAAGGGGACAGAGGTAGGCAGTGGCTAATTCAATCTGTGACATTTAAGATCAGTTATTTTTGGCTGGAAACTCACAGACCTGACTGACAGATAGGGTCTAATTCATGTAGCTATTGCAAGGTTACCTCAGTCACGATCTATCCTTGATCAACATGGCTGCTTCAGTCATTGCTTCCCTTCATGTGTGAAGCAGCTGCCCTTGTTTTCTGAGGATGTGGGGTGGAACTGACACAATTAAAGGTCATCCTCCATCTGGGAAGAGAAAGTTCTGGTCTACAGTGAAGCACAGGGGCTGGTTTCCATTTTGTCAGAGTTATGTAATCTCTAAATAAAAAATAATTCTGCTGTTCGCTACAAGATATTGTTTCTTAATGCTTCCTAGAAATGGCTGCCAGATTCCTGTGCGAACATAATGTATACGCAGCGCTTTAAAACCTACATAGATTGGAAGTTCTCTAAATTGTAAAGGCAAAGCATTGTTTTACAGAAGGGAATCTGGCTTTCCAACTGAAAAACATTAGTGCTTGCTTTTCAGAGGTGCTGAATTCCAGTTGAAGCAAAAGGCAGCTGCTTTTGGTTTTGCGCTGACCCTCTGAAAATTAAGTCTACAGTATTAACAGTGCATGTTAATAACAGGCATGTTAGGTGCAGGTGAGAGATATGGAAATAAAGTACAGACACATAGGACACACACAGAAGCAAAACTACACAGAAGGGGAAGTAGCCAAGCCTTTAAAGAAAGGTATCAACAACCATTTGCCACTACAGATTTCATAATTCCTGACTCATAATCCAACCGAACTATGTTGCAAAACCTGAACTCAGAAGCTATCCAATTTAAATATTAATGTCCAAGAGTCAGTGAAAAAAACCCACATTTATGCCCAGGATTAGGTGAGTGCACCTCTGCTTATTTTAGACAACAAAATTTAATCAACTATTTTTTTCCCTGTCCTTGCATATGTCAAAATGCACTGATGTTCAACAAAATTACCAGCTTGCAATTTTACCTCTTCATTCTTTGTATTCATATTTCAATCTTCAACTCAGATTCATCTCTTGAAGACTGATTTTTTTTCCTTTGCTCAGAAAAGCTGTCTTTTAACTCCTACTGATTTCC
>NW_010205333.1:0-305 GCF_000695765.1 Mesitornis unicolor | reverse complement strand
GGCTGACCCAGCATAGTTTAAAGTGGGGGGTTTCCACATACAAAAAAAAGGCTGTGTTTCACTGTGGCCTCTCTACAAGGATTGGAATAGTGGCAGAACTAATGAGTTGGAAATCTTCAAGACACAGAGGAGTTTCCATGTCACTGCTCACCTGGGCCATCCTGCTTGCTTGAAGAATCTGGCACAAGGACATGGACAATGGGCTGGAGAAGGCACAAGGTATATTGCCATCCTATTCTGCCATCATATACACAAGTCTATGGGGCCAGTTGGCATCCACCCCAGAGTCCTGAGGGAGCTGGCAG
>NW_010205332.1:0-8230 GCF_000695765.1 Mesitornis unicolor | reverse complement strand
GGTGTGTAGATGCCAGCTGGGTTTAAATCAAGACAGCTGATCAAGTCTGATTTCCCACTGTAAATCCACGCTAAGCACTCCCCCATCCAGGTGTGTAGATGCCAGCTGGGTTTAAATCAAGACAGCTGATCAAGTCTGATTTCCCACTGTAAATCCACGCTAAGCACTCCCCCATCCACTTTCCTTCCTTCATTTGGCCTGCTTTCCAGCATGGCTTCCTCCATCACCCGCGGGGACAGGGGCAGCCTCACCAGCCTCCACCTTCCCAGATTCTGCCTCTTCTTCAAGAAACGAGGGCTATGAGCTCTCTTCCAGACATCAGGAATTGCTCCAGGCACCACTAATGGCCTTTAAAAAATAATTAGGAGGTGACCACAAGAACATATCCAGCTTCCTCAGCATTCCTGGGTGCAACGTGTCAGTTCCCATGGACTTACTTACATCCAGTCGCAAAACACACCTCTCTACTCCTCTGGTTTAAACCAGGAAGCAACTAAGGAACCTGTAGCTGCTCCATCACTCCTCCTGCCCAGAGGGATGAAGGGAAGAATCAGAGGAAAAAGATAAAACTCATGATTTGAGATAAGAACAGTTTAATGATTAGAATAAAATTTAATAATAATAATAAAAACTAATAATAATAATAGTAGTAGTAATAATAGTTGTGGTAGTAACTGGCAATGAAAATGAACACAAGAAAACATGAAGAGAGAATAAGACCAAGGGAGACAAGTGATGCAATCACTCACCATCAGCTGAGTGACACCCATCCAGACCCTGGGCAGAGATGCCACTTTTTCAAACATTTCCTTGTCCTTCTTGATCTGAGGGGCCCAGATGTTGGTAAGGAAGATCTCCTTGGTCACTTTGGGTCAGCTGTCCTGGCTGGGTTTCCTCACAGCTTCTTGTCCAAAACAAGAAGGAAACACAGAGACAGCATCAGAAAGCAGAGAAAGTCCTGGGAGTATTGAAAACCTTGCTTGGCAACAACTGAAACATTGGTGGGTTATCACATTATTCTCAGCACAGATTTCAGATATATTCTCATCCTAGTTGCTATGAAAAAACTCAACACTAGCTCAGGCTACCCTAAAGGAAAATTAACTCTATCAAAGCTAAAACCCAACATATACATTGTTTCATCTTCCTCGGTCACAAGCACTGCTCACCTGACAAACCTCACAGTAGGAGGGACACCAAGACAGCCAGAGGACACATCCGATACTAAAGGCCAGGCCTAACAACAGGGTTAATGATCTGGTAGTAAGGAGGACAGGAGAAGAACGCAATGCGAGGGGCAACACCTCATGCCTGGCAAATGTGCAAAGACAAGAAAAAACTTGAAAGGCAGCAAAAAAATTTGTGGCCCCTCTTCAAAATGCACCCAAAAACCACACCACATGAGTGCCATGCCATGACCTCACTGACGACACCACACCTCTCCTTCGATTTGGTCACTCCTTCTGCCCGGCCTCTCACACACCATCAAAACCAGGACTTTGCCCTCTAATTGTCTCACTCAAAAGCTGCCACCACGGTCAAGTAGACACTTCCTCAAGAAAAGGACAGGAAATTGCAGTATTGTGGGAAGGAAAACACACCCCTCTTCATTACTGGCCTGGCTCTGGCATGGAAGTGCTGCTCCCTGCAAAAATGCCGTCATGCACAAAGTCTGTCCCGCCCCTCAGGGATCAGCATAAAAACCCAGACCAGCGTCTGTCTCCTTCACACACTTCTCCTGACGTCTTCTCCTCTGCCATCGACAAGGTGAACCTGAAACCCCTTCCCGTATTTCTGTCCCTCCTGACCCCTCTCTTCCAGCATGCTCTGTCCCCAGCCTCACCAGCCCTGACACCTCCTCACTGCCACATTCCCCTCTCACTCCCTCTGCAACACCGACCCTCCCCACTACCATGCCCATCCATTTTCTCAACACCCTCTCTTCCAGGGCACCTCCACACCACACACATGGCCTGCAACAACCTCTGCAACACCTGCGGACCCACCCCGCTGGCTAACAGCTGCAACGAGCCCTGTGTCAGGCAGTGTGAGGACTCCCGCGTCGTCATCCAGCCTCCTGCTGTGCTGGTCACCCTGCCAGGACCCATCCTCAGCTCCTTCCCCCAGAACACCACTGTCGGATCCTCCGCATCCGCTGCTGTTGGTGACAACCTCAGCTCCCAGGGAGTGCCCATCTCCTCCGGTGGCTTTGGCTTTGGCTATGGCTCTGGCTACGGCTACAGCTACGGCGGGGGCAGAAGGGGCTGCTACACCTGCTAAGAGCCATTGCCTCCACCCCTGACACCAGCTGTCCACACTCTGAAAGCCATGCTATGGATTGAGGAGACGCACCTCTAGGCCATTGCTAGTATGTGGGCCAACCTAGACTGCCTGCAGACATGGACATCCTCCTCTTCTCTCTCTTCCTTCTTGGTATCATCACTTCTGCTATGGCTACTACTCTCCACTGATACAAATTTCCCACAAGGCAAAGACCACTGGGTACCTCCAGTGTGCTGCTACAAGCACGGGTCACAAAGACTTCGTTGCTCTCACAGGATATCATCACTCAAGGGCCCTTGGCTGAACTGTGCCCTACTTGGACCTCACACCGGGTCCTTTCCACTTGACACTTTTGCCCTTTCTTCATCAATAAATTTCTTCTGCATCCCAGCTTCAGACTCCTCCTCTTCTTCTCTTCTCACCAGGTTCTTCCAGCCTCCTCCAGCACAAAGCCAGGGCACAACTGGCTATTGGACTGAGTTAAAAAGGGCCACAGAGGGTCAATTAGGGACTGTGTCCCCCGCAAAAAAACCACCAGCACAACCACAGGGCAGCCTGTGGGGGAGGGTTTACAGCCCTTTGAAATGACCCCTTCTCTGGACCAAAAACAAGCTTGGACATGATAATACACTTTTACCCATGCCTCTGATGACAGTGATGGAAGGGGCAGCGCCTCATGCCTGGCAAACGTGCAAAACCATGAAAAGGCTTGAAAGGCAGCAAAGAAATGTGGCCCCTCTTCACAACGTATCCAAAAACCACACCACACAAGTACCATGCCATGACCTCACTGGTGACACCCGATCTCACATACATTTTGGTCACATCTTCCCCTGTCACAACACCAGCTTTTGTCCTCTAATACTCTCAATTAAAAGCTGCTGCCAGGGCCAACTGGACACGTCCTTTAGAGGAGGACATGAAATTGCCCAGGAATGGGGACTCCACCACTCAACCCCTTTGCCATCCACCTCACTGGCCACTTCTTCAAGCCACGCTTTCTCAGCTGGTCTAGGAGCATGTAATGGGTGACACTGACAGGGGCTTCATTGAAGTACAGCTCAACAACATCCACTTCGTTCCCCTCATCCAATGCCCACTTGCTTCAAAGAAGAAGACAGTGAGATATGTCAAGCATGATTTCCCTTTCCCAAATGCACGTTGACCACTTCCATTCACCTTCTGGTGCTCCGCATCCGATGCAGCATGCTCACCTCCAATGCTATCTGCAATCCAAATCCTCTTTCTATGCACCAAACTCTGTGGCCTTGCTCCTGAACTGAACATCCTTAAGGCCCTGGCTCAACACATTCTTTACCTGACACTCAAACATGCCCTTGCAAGGTGATCCACATCAAGCACTGGATGCCGGAGCCAATGAAAGACATAGTGAAGTAGTAACAAGGCGGACAGGGACAGAAAGCAATGGAAGAGGTGAAGCCTCATGCCTGGGAAATGTGCAAAGTCAAGAAAAGACTTGAAAGGCAGGAAAGACATGTGGTCCCTCTTCAAATGCACCCAAAAACCACACCACATGGGTGCCACACAATGACCTCACTGACACCACCCCACGTCTCCTACGCTGTGGTCATGTCTGCCCAATGTCCTTATACATGACATTAACAACTTTGCCCTCTAATACTCTCACTCAAAAGCTGCCGCCAGGGACAAGTGGACACGTCCTCAAGAGGAGGACAAGAAATTGCAGAATTGTGGGAAGGGTAATACATCTCTCCTCATTACTCGCCAGCCTCTGACATGCAACAGCTGCTTGCTGAAAAATGCAGTCAAGCAAAAAGGCTGACCCGCCCTTCGAGGACCTGCATAAAAAGCCAGACCAGTGCCTGTCTCCCTCACACACTTCTCCTGACGCCTTCAGCTCTGCCATCAACAAGGTGAGCCTGAAACCCCTTCCCCTCCTTCTCCTGCCCCGCCTGGTCCCTCTCTTCCAGCATGCTCTGTCCCCAGCCTCACCAGCCCTGACACCTCCCCACTACCATGCTCCCTGCTCACACCTTCCTCTGCAACACCCTCTCTTCCAGGGCCCTCCACACCACACACATGGCCTGCTACAACATCTGCCGCCCCTGCGGACCCACCCCGCTGGCTAACAGCTGCAACGAGCCCTGTGTCAGGCAGTGTGAGGACTCCCGCGTTGTCATCCAGCCTCCTGCTGTGCTGGTCACTCTGCCAGGACCCATCCTCAGCTCCTTCCCCCAGAGCACCGCTGTCGGATCCTCTGCATCCGCTGCCGTCAGTGACAACCTCAGTGCCCAGGGAGTGCCCATCTCCTTCGGTGGCTTTGGCTATGGCTATGGCTCTGGCTATGGCTCTGGCTCTTTGCCTCTGGCTCTGGCTACGGCTCTGGCTATGGCTACGGCTTGGGAGGCCTGGGTTGCTTTGGTGGCAGAAGGGGCTGCTACACCTGCTAAGAGCCCTTGCCACCACCCCTGACTCCAGCCATCCACACCTTGGAAGCCATGGATTGAGATGTACCTCTAGGCCATTGCTGACATGTAAGCTCGCAATCCAGGGCTCCTCCTCTCAAGGGGAAAACCAAACAGTGAAGGGGGCCAGCCTGTCCTGCCTGCAAACATCGACATCCTCCTCTTCTTCCACTTCCTTCTTGGCAACATCCCTTCTGCTACTCTCCTATGCAACCACTTTCTCCCAAGACAAAGACCATCGGGGACCTCCACTGTGCCGCTCCCACTGTGGGGCACGAAGTCCTCACTGCTCATACGAGATCTATCTCACACAAGGGACCTCATCTGAATGTCACCCTACTTGCACCTCATATCAACTCCTTTCCCCTTGACACTCCTGCCTTTTGACTCTTTTGCCTCAATAAAGTTCTTCTGCATCGCAGCCTCAGACGCCTCCTTTTCCTTTCTTCTCCATGGGCTCTTCCAATGTTTTCCAGCACAAAGCCCATTGATCCAGCCTAGCCAGGTCCCTCTGCAGATAGTGTCTACCCTCAGGCAGATCAATACTCCCACCCAACTTAGTGTCATCTGCAAACTTACTGAGATTGCAGTCAATCCCCTCATCCATTTCACTGATAAAGATATTAAACAGAAGTGGCCCAGTACTGAGCTCTGGGAGACTCCGGTCTGCCAACTGGATTCAACTTCATTTACCACAACTCTTTGGGCACGCTCACTTCCCTGCTTCTTCTGGCCGCCTTCTCACATCCCACTCCTTTCTCTGCTCCAGGTTTCTTCTGCTGGTTCTTGAAGAGTTCCTGGCTCTTGGGCTGGAGTTGGGTCTGGAGCAGCCGGACTGGGGTCGAGGCCACAGGCACTGGGAGCGGGGCCATGAGCTGCACCCCTCTTAGATACATCATTGGTAGAGGCGCTGCCAAAACACCCTCTCACAGCAACGCAACACCTATGGGACTGGCACAAGAACACGGGACTGACCCCACACACAGAGGGCTGCAGTGGTGTTTCATAGAACGGTTTTGGTTTTGCTTGGAAAAGACCTTTAAATTATCGAGTCCAACCACCAAACCAACCCGGTTTCTTTACCGGGAGGCAGCAACGAGTGCACCGCCGGTACTCGAACACCGGGAGCGCAACTGCGCATGCGCGGCGTCAGAGCTGCAGTACCGCATCTCCGCCACCGGAGGGCAGCACGTCCTAAAGTTAAATTCTGCGAGCGTTTTTAGGATGAGCACTCACCCATCACCAGGACCAGTTTATCCCATCCACAGAGGGGTGCTACTTACTGGGGGAACTGGGCTTAAATCCGCTCGGGATAACGGACTTCCCCCTCCTCCCAGCGATGCTTCTCAAACTGCCAGCTTTTCACCCCAAATTTTCCCCAAAATTTCAGAGCAGGATTTGCTTATCTATAATATAAAAAGGAGGTTCTTTTCTATTCCAAAATACTGACTTTGGTTGTTTTTCGGCACTTTTCCACAACATAAAAAATTATGACTTTTGCTTCTGGTTTCCTGCATGGAAATGGGATAATTTTTTTGCTTTCCAGCTGCACAGATCACAGAATCGCTCAGTTGGAAAAGACCACTGAGATCATCATGTCCAACTGTTTCTGTCTACCCACTAAACCATATCCTTAAGTACCTCATCTGCCCGCTCCTTAAATACATCCAGAGGTGGGTGCTGGTCTTTTCTCCCAGGTTATGGGGGATAGAAAAAGGGGAAATGGCACCAAGCTGTGCCAAGGGAGGTTCAGGTTAGAGAGAAGGAGGAAGTTCTTTACTGAGAGGGTCGTCAGAAGCTGGAACAGGCTGCCCAGGGAGGTGGTGGAGTCACCATCCCTGGATGTATTTAAAGAGCGGGTAGACAAGGTACTTAGGGATATGGTTTAGGGGGTAGACAGGAGCGGTTGGACGTGATGATCTCCGAGGTCTTTTCCAACCGAGCGGTTCTGTGTGATTCTGTGTGTGTGAAATTAACCCTCCCCAGCTCCCTCAGCTGCTCCCCATCATTCGGTTGCTCCAGACTCCTCCCCAGCTCCGTTGCTCTTCTCTGGCCACACTCCAGCCCCTCAATGTCCTTTTTGGGGCCCAAAACTGAGCCCAGGATTTGAAATGTGGCCTCACCAGTGCCCAGCACAGGGGGACAATCCCTTCCCTACTCGTGCTGCTCAGCAGCAGCTGGGAGCTGGACCTGGGAATGCACGGAGCAGGATCAAAAGCAGACAAACTGAAAGATTCCTGCTCAGATATTGGCTGTGACAGAAGAGACCTTGACCCTCATGATCCCTCAGCTTTATACTGCATATGACACATATGGGATGAAATACCCTGTTGGTCAGGTTTGGGTTGTCTGCCCTGTCCGCTCCTCTCTCCATGTGCAAAACCTCAATACAGCACCTGGGATGTGGCGGTGACCTTGGTCTCCATATGAGAAAGCATAAGCAAGAGCCATATTTACATACCATTTCTAACAGTAACTATAAACATCAAGCCTATCCATCCTAAAAGTAAGCTCTGCCTGGATAAAAATGCCCTGAGTTTCAGAAAACACAGTCTAAACAGAAAAGATTTAAAAAGTAAAATCACGGAATAGAGAATTAATTCTGTTTAGCCCATAGAGCAAAAAAAACCCAAAAATGATGTCACTAAGACAAGACATAATTAAAAGTAAAGAGAGTGAACTGGATAAAAGTAGGCAGCAAATATTAAAAGTGAAAGGGATTAAGTAAATAAGGAGAAAAATTTCAATATAGCAATGGCAAACTAAAACAGGGGTGGAGAGAGAATATTTTAAAAGCTACAGAGATTGGGGAAATAAAGGGGGAGATTGAAAAATGGGGGTACCGAACTAAAAGCTGATGTAGAAAGAAAAATTTAAAAAGTGGCAGCGCTAAAAGGAAGGCAAGAAATCATTAAAAGAAATGAGAGCAAAATAAAGAGAGAAATCAGAAGTATAAAAAAGCAGCAGGGGTAAAAGGAAATAAAGAAAAAGTTAATGAATAGTAATAGGGAACTAAAATAGAGATGCAGAAAGAAAGTCATGGAACTGAAGAAAAGAAATACTATTTTCAATTTTGCTCAAAAGCGGTTCGTTTTTACCCAAAAGCAGTCCATTTTTACTCAAAAGCGGTCCATTTTTACTCAAAAGCAGTCCATTTTTACTCAAAAGCGGTCCATTTTTACTCAAAAGCGGTTTATTATCGCAGACCTCCCATTGTTTCTCTAATTCTCTGACACGCTCCTCCCATCGTCTCTCTAACAGCTTATTTACACTTCAAAGCTCACTGAGCCAACACTCCGCTTTGCTTCGGGTCTCCTTTTCAAATGCCACCGAGGCCTTAAGTACCTCATTCTCTGATTTCAGAGCCCCGTACTTCACACCCGCAACACTTCCAGGGGCCGAGAAACTTTTAATTTCCTTTTGCGGGCTTGACAAACAAGCTCTTAAAAACCGCACAAACGACTCCTTGTCCTTTGCCGATTTTGAGCCACCTCTGGCTC
>NW_010205331.1:0-49959 GCF_000695765.1 Mesitornis unicolor | reverse complement strand
TGGGGGGTGGGGGGTGGGGAGGGGAGCCGCGATGTGCGCTGTGGTGTTTCGTTGATCTATATTTAGTGGCTGAAAGGAAAGATGCTTCTCTTGCTTTTGCCCTTACCTTACTCTTGTTCGGATGTGTAATGTGCTTGCATCGATCGACCAAAGCGTAGCTTCAGCTGAATCAAGTCGCCCCAGAGGAGGGGCAGCAGCGCGGGCAGTGTATGCGATAGACAAATTCATCTGTCCAGGGATCTTGGAGGAAAGACCCGAAGAAAAATCGGTTTAGAAACTACGTTAAATTTCCCCTGGAGGGATTGTAGGCAGGAATAAGTGAAAGACTGGAATACAGCATCTTGTGCTGAGACATTTTATTTCTCATAGTTTAAGTGTTAGGGTGTGCTTTGTTCTGATTCAGGATGTCATGATTAACCCTATGCATGATAGAAATATAGCCAGAACTTGTAGAAAATATTTAGAAATTAATAGGCCCTTTATTAAACACCCAGCTGATAACTTTATTGGCTGTAGTAACTACTATTTGTGCGCCTTAAAGCATGGATGTCTTCCTTATGGGCTATAACAAGTAAAAACTTCATGTTACAGGTTTATTTTCACTGTCTGTATAGGTAGTCTGTAAAGTGGAAATGGTGAGTTGGCCTGAGCTGTGGTTTGTAGCAAACCTCTTCACAGAGTACGTCAAGACTTACGTACCTCAAGATAGCAAGAGGACTACCCAGAATTATGTGGAGTTTATGTAAGTCTGTTGTGGGCTTTTGCAAAATCAGGAGAGGGGAAAATATCTTTGTCATTAAGGTATTCAAGGATGTATTCATCCTGTCTTAAAGAATGAGCTGATTACCTGACTCATATGGGCTGGGTTGCAGTTTTGCAAACAGCCCGGTTAGTTGGTCAGCTTGTAAATGACACGGTGTGAGGGAGCTGGGTGCAGGTCTCCAGAGAGAGCTGCTGCGTATTCTACTCATGGGCTTCAGAGACTCCGATGGCTTTAGGGCGTTTTATGAAAAGCCTGTTTACCTTTACACAGGTTATCTGGGAAGGAGCCCCAGCCCTAAACCCAAGCCACCTAGGAAGGCTGTGGTATATGAGCAAAACTTGTACGTTCTACGATGATCAAACAACCTTGTAAGACTAATTCTGAGCCAGATTGTGAAGCTGTCTCTTTTCAGTCTGTGAATGACTTGGCCCTCTGGGAGCCTTGGCTGACTATCGGTCTGCATCCTGCAAAACTGCGGAGAACTTGCGATAGATCATCCTCATTAGTGAGAAGTTGATTATTGGCTCAGGACTGCGTTGAATGTGATTATGTTACATGTTGTAGTACTGAAACAGGAGATTGCATCTTGATCACTTTGTTCAGGGATGGTTTTTGCAGTCTGTTATATAAGAGAGGCTTGAAAAAAATGAAAAAGAGGAGCGGGCTGCGCTGTGTGTACGTACCAAAGGCAATACCCCTCAAAGCTGCTGGTAGGAAGCAGAGTGTTTATTTCTGAATGCATGAGTTGCATGAGTTTTTCTGGATTGCAAGGAAGATGCTTTTGGGAGGGAACTCCAGCTACCGTGCTCGAGTTCTGTTTGTCAGGAACCTTTAACTGCTGTTAAAAGCAATAAATAGCTCATTGGTCACACAAGCTCGTGACTTCTGCTGTGGGTTTCTTTGAATAATGCTACTAAAATAATTTCATCCTCACATAATGAACTCTGACAGATAGCTGCACAAAATAGAAATAGTAGCAACTAAAAAAAAGGTGTTTGCATAATTCTGATTTGCATAATTTACCTTTGCTGATAGATGATACCAATTTAATTGCTGTGGTTTAGTGTTAAGTATTTGTTTCTCAAGACACATGTAAAATCAACTTATGCTACAAAGGAAGCGCTGGAGCAGCTTATTTTTAGGATTTTAAGAAATGCATTTTTAGGTAGGACTGTAGATTGGCATGTAAATGGAGCAGATAACAGAATCAGTAGAACTCATGAGTGTTAAATTTCGCACTAAATTTCAGATACATTTTCTATTTCATGGTTCAGTATGATATGACTTCTAGAGCCTACACTTGTGGAAATTCCAACATATCTTTGTTAGGATTTCAGACATAACTTTTCAACAGTTCCTAGAAGCAGTGGTTTTCAGGAGTATCAGCAAGATAAGGAAAATACATTATTAAAGTACTCTTTCTCTACTTAAATAAGGACCTGTGGTTTTGATGCTTATTGATTGCGCTTGTAAGTCATGAAGAGTTTGATATTTCAAGTTATAGCTGAGGTTTGACAAAAATGAAATTGATTGTTTCTCCCCCTTGAAGGTCTCAGTAAGATGTTACAGGATGAGTTTTGGATGCTTATTTAGCTGCATGATGTTAAATTTAGTAGTATAATTAGTAACATACAAGTAAACAATAAACCTTAATGGAGGCAGCATTTTTAAATATGGTGCTTTAGTTTTTTAAATGACAGAATGACTCTCAAATAGAACTAAAACACATTTGCTTTTAAATAAGAGATTGATTTATTTCTTTTTCCTGACAAAAGTCATTACGGCTGTAAAAACTCTATTTTTCTGACTTTTTTTTTATGGGGGCGTGATGGAAGAAGTTCTTTTTCTTATGTCAATATGAAGCTTTCATGCAAGACAGGTATGCAATCCTCTGCTCATGCACTGTGGAACCACAAGACCCCTTAGCTAGTGGCTCTTCTGTAGTGTTAGGCTCACTTGGAAAGAAGTCTGAAGGCAGCATGACACACTGAAACAATTTCTTCTGTCCCTTTGGGATGTGCCAGCTTGGTGTCATGAATGGGTTGTAGAAGCAGATTGCCTGACCAGATTCTCTGGCAGTATGCTGGACAAAATTTGAGTTCAATAAAATTGGAAAGGAAATATGGTATCTGTTTATATGTAAACTGATAGCCACGTTAATAGATTTATTTTTTTCCTGTGTTAGTTGACAGTTTTGTGTACAACTAAGAAACGGAGAAATATCTCATTATCTCTGAGGGCAAGTACTTAACTTTTGTTTGAATTGCTCTTGGCATGCTAACTTCCAGTGCATCCTACTGGCTCTTAATCTGCCTGTTCTACTTTACAAAATTCAATTATAGTAATAAGCAGTAACTTCAAAAGACAGAAAACATGGAAGAGTATGTATTATCTTGTCCTTTTGGCCACTGCCTATTTATTGAAGTTTCTGGGGAAAAAACAAAACAAAACAGGCTTCTAATGAAACTTTAAAACTTCCTACTTCTCAAGCCTACCAAAAAAGTGGTAACTTTTAAAAATTCATATATAAAATAACCATGTTTGACGTTACATTTTATTATGGTGTATTGCATTAGCCATAATAGTTCTACTGTATTACAAACCGTTTTCTACTCATTTTCATTCGTTTTGAGAAGCCACAAATATGTAGAGTCCACTTTGAGTAGTAGCATCCAAAATCAAGAATGAGAGCTGAAGAGGCTTTTTATAAAAGGTTCTCTAGGGGAAGAATTTGCATTTTCCCCCTTGTTTCTTCTACCTTCCCCACCCCCTTTTTGTTTCCTTGCCAAGTTTGCAATTGTTTTCTTCATCTCCCAAAATTCTTCACAGTACAGCAATTTCCTTTTGGTCAAGAAAATTATTTTCAGAAACTGAGACTAAAACTTAAATTTGTCTGCTTAACGTATCATAAACTTACTCTTTTTTCAGCCTTAAGCACTTTTTGTCCTAACACAGTCAATTATTGTTCAATTAAGTAACACCAAAATATCCCTTTTAGGCTGAATTTTTGAAGGGAGCCAAATGAAATTAGGCAGGTAAGTAGGGATTCTGATGGGGTTCTTTATTGTTTTAAACCCACCTTAATTTAAGAGATTTAACTCTTACATATTCATTTATATCAGCTTAATTTATTTTAAATTACTAAGATTTTGGGGGAAATAATTAGAAATAAGTTTCAGTGTGGTGGTGAAAAACTGCTGTACCTTTTAGTACCACTAGAATTGTTGACATTTGCAATCTGCATCCTGTAATGGTGTCATTACAATGAGTAAGCACTTTGGAAGGATGGCTGGCAAGGGTCTCAGGGGTAGCTAAAGGCTCCAGACAATAAATTTCAAGGCATGTGTTTTAACTCCTGCTTCCCATGAAAGTACTACAATTTTTGGAGCTGGATATCTGAAAAGCAAGAAAACCTGCACTGGGCGTTGAAAAAAGAACATGTGAACATTACAATTTTTGTTTATAGTTTTCCACCAAAATACTGAAACTCATGAGCATGTGTATTTCTGATATGCTAGCTGATCTACAGATTTATTATTTTTTAATATTTACATTATTTTAGCTTTATGTGAGTAGAGAGTCTAACTTGTACAAAGGAGTACATTTCTCTGAAAATGACATACACGATTGTGTGAATCAAGTCCTAGCATTCTGGTGTTTTCTCCTAGTATTGTTCTTGACTGGGTAGTAATCAGGTTTCTTTGAAAGCAGGTTGTTGTTGTCCCAGTCAAATTTACTTGCTTAAGAATAGTCATTCTTCTTGCCAAGAGGTTGACTGTTTCTTTACCTGTCTTCATATGGGAAGGCAAAAGCCTTTTCAAGCTCGTTTTTTGGCATGAAAAATGGCATGGCACTGGGTATGGAGGTTCATTTTCAGTGAGATGCAGAGTGAGAAGGCAGAAGGCAAGGTCAGAGAAGGGTTGTCTAAGGAAACAACAGCTGAAAGGCTTTCAACCATGGAAATGGCTCAAGGGTAGACAAGGAGACCCTGACTAGGCAAACCTTGTTCTTGTCTTCTATGCCAGAATATTTAGAGAAATTGAGTTCTTTAAATAAGCAGGTACCTGAAGGCATTCTTAATGCCATCTCTTTCTTGCATCTTACAACAACGCAGCTTCAGGACAGCTTTTGAACATGCCTAATGACATTGTTCCATTTCTGAATGTTGTGGTACCTCTGAAAGTGAGATTCTCTGTGACCTGGAAGCTGAAGTCCCATGGAAAGTGGGAGTAGGGCTCCTACGTAGTGTAGATGCTAAATACAGAATGGATAATCTAGTGGATTCTTACAAAGCAAAATCTAGGTCAGTCTGTGAGCATCTTGACAAATTGTCAAATATGACTAATCATGTTGTTAAACTTTCTGAATAATTCTGATGAATTACCTGTCTCCTTGATCACCACGTGATGGTAACCTGACCTTTCCATTCAGTGCCTAACCTAGTCTGATCTAGTATGCTTAGAAATGCAGTAAATAGAACAAAAAAGCTTAGAGTGCTTTTAAAAAAGGTTGCACTTTAATGAAGGAGGTTGACAGTAATTGATGAATTGCATAATTCTTGCTATCCTTCCTGCAAGTGGTTTTGCAGCTTGAATTACAAGAATAATGTGACTTTATATATGAATTTCCACTGCAGTGCTGATGTATGTCATCTGGTGGTACTGAGGAAAACCTGGAAACTTGGTAGTATCTCTTCTACATAAGTATCAATACTCAAGAAGGCCTCATGCATTCTCAAAATCATTGTTACAATTAAAAAAAAGCAAAGCAGAAGACACTTGTGTTTGATTTCTTTAGTTCTGTTGTTAAACCACATCCATAGTATTTATGCCCAACTGAAGGATTTTGAGTAACAGGGTTGGAAGTTCTGCTTCGGATTGACCACCTGCATTCCGAAATGCCCCTCAGCTACGTCTCCATGACTTTTAGTAGGTAAAGTTCGGTTCACTCTGGGAAAAATAGCATTTGTAATCTGGCACAGACCTCATTAAGGATTAACTGCACATGCTTTTATTTCACTAATAACATACAGCATCCTATAGTTGAATGCATATGAGATATGCAACACCATTTCCTCATTTTGTCTTGTATAAATATGATGATGTCTTAAAGATTTTGTAGGTTCACAAGTATGTATTTTTGGTTGAAAGTGTTTCTGACAAGCTTGGCAGCTTATTGCACTTATTTTTCACTTCTGACTTTTATTGTCTTTACCAAGAACAAGTAAAGTATTGCACAAAGCCTCAAGGGTCTTGGTGGACTCTGACTTGAATATCTTCAAAGAAGGATGGGCAGGTTGAGCTTAATTAGAAACATGCATGTCTAATCAAAGGGTAAATTTAGAACTGTAGGTTTTAAGAACTGACATTAGAAATAGAGTCATGATACCAAGAAATCTTTTTCATATAAATGGGGCTATTGAACAGAAGTCATATTATATCCAAGAAGCCTGATGCACTATTCTGTTAAACAATTAATACTCTCAAGTAAATAGGTCTTTTTAATTGTGTCATTACATTTTTTTTTTCAACAAAAACAAATTCCAAAGCATGCATTTCTGGTCAAATTAGGGAAGTTCGTTAGCCTATGAGTGTTTCCACTGGGATCCTACGCACTTAATTCTCAATGCTGACTGTCGTAATGAGTGCTCAAAGGATGGATAATGCTCCTCATGTCAGAAAGAAACAAACATTTCCTTATATTCTGTCATCTCATGGAGCATAGGTCTGTGCATCAGTTACTTTATGTGGATGAAATGCAAAGGTGTGGTGTAAAGCTTAACCTTTAAATCTCTTTTTGCTTTTTTTGAGGTTGAGTTTTGGTCAGTTGTCTTAAATGTTTCTTCTCGGTAAATATGTTTTAATTAAAAGTAGCCAAGATTAATCAGCCTTGTAATTCTTAGTATTCTGTCTCTAAGTCTAGGAGGTACAGTGCATGTATAGATCTTGCTGTCTTTTTCTTTTTCCCCTAGTCTGTTTGAAAAGATATTAATTTTTGGTAGTGAGTAATAAATATTTCTCCCGTTTCATGTGTGTTAGTATATAAAGACTTATACTGAGCAGAGAAGACACCTGGCTTTGAGTGGTAAAAACAAAATTCTAGACTTTAATCCTGTGTTATGCCTTCAGTATAACTTAGAATGGCTAAAACTTTGCACATTTAGATTAAGTAAAGCAATTTAGTTTGATTCCCAAGACTTTATTTATTTATTTATTTATTTATTTATTAGCAAGTGCAATGTTAATATTTGAGGAATATGCTATACCCGATGCTTAATGCCAGCTAAGTGCCACATAAACTTGACCTACTTTTAGGACCTAGCTTTATCTTGGATTTTTGAGATCTGGCATCTCTATCTGACCTTCTGAACATACTGATGTCCTTTCATTGGAAAGTGTGCTGGGCAGCATCATTTCAGAGAACTTGATTTTCCAGTTTGTGTGTAAGCTACCTAAGTATGTTTACTCGAAGCAGAACTGGCCAATGAGGGGGAGCAGGGGTTTCATCTACAGCATTTGTCTGCCCACTAGAGTCCTCCAGCTGACATTGCTGATGGATCGCTCTGTCTGAGACTCTCTCAGCATGGTCTCCCTCTAAAAATATCCAGTAAGGAGCTACTTGTCTTTTGATCAGTGATGATGACAGTATTTCAGGTCCTCAAATGACAGATTGCTAGTGATCTATTGACAGAATAGACTTGGAGCAATGGTGTTTGTCAAGGAGCCAAAGACTCTGCAATATAAATTGCTTTTGCATTTTTTAATTTATTTTTTTTAACTGTGTATCTAGCATCCAAAGCAGAGAAAGAGATCTGAGATACTGTCAATACCAAACCACAAAAGGCAGAGAGAGGAAGATGGGGAAAGGGAGACAGGCTGGAAGACACAATTGCTGTATTGTCAGTGAACAAGAAAGATGGCAATTCAGTCTTTCAACATTGGTAGTTGAGCCAGTCTGATGATTTCTAGTAAATACTTTTAGAAATACATTGTCAGGAGTGTTTTATTTACAAGAGTGTATCAGTTCTAACAGGACATCTTGCACAGATAAAATAAGCAAAACACAGTTTGAACATGTTTGAGAAGTGCATGCACACATATATTCTACTTGTGTGCAATGAGGAGGTATGGAATTAGTTGCACCTGTGTCAAATGTTAAAATTCCTTTCTTACATGTGTGTTACATAACTTGTATATTAAGCTCAAAAGCTATGTAAATTTGTATTTTCCCCCAAGCAAAACCCAATTGTACCCTTGTTGGATTTGGTAGAGAAATTTGGGAGACCTGTGCTTTACAAGATGTAACTTAGCAAAAATATTTTTTCTCTTTATTCAACCTTCTTTCACCTACTTGATTCTTCAGTAATTCCACAATCTGATATTTGTCATTGCACAGTTGGGGCTTTTTGTTTGTTTTGATTAGATTTTTTTAAAGAAAATTGCAGGTATTACAGTGTTACCATAAAACAAGCAGGATGAGTTATCTCAATACTAGTTTATAATTTTTATACTTTAGAACTTGTAAGTTTTGTCATACTGGGTTAAGTGGTTATTTTCCAGATTTGATCGATATATGAGTTGGAAGTGGGGGAAAAAATGGTGGAGTGGTAAAGAGAACGAAAAAGTCAGACTGTTAGTTGGTTTAGCTAACCTATCTTACAGACATATGCTTCCTGACCTGTAGAACAGTAAAGTTCTGGAAGTATAAGCTTTGCTTACCTGATACTGCAGTATGCTTGTCCGTAAATAGTATTGGTCTCTAGAAAGTTGTATAGTCCTCTAAAACAAGTAACTAAGTTCATGGAATTACGTGTTCCTGGAAATGAAGCAATTATTTCCACTCCTGCTGCTGCTGTTAAATTCACTTATTCATAAAGTATTTAGTATGCCTCCAGTAAAATACCAGGACTGTAATAAAGAAGCAAGGACTCCTGATTTTTGAAAGACTTAATATTCTCATCATAACATTTAAGTATCCATGTTTTTCAGATACTTTCTAATAAATCTTTATTTAAATACGGTCTTTCATTCTGCTTTGGATTTAATAACTGCATAGTATTGGCAGGTGGCCAGATTTTTTTTTGGTCATGTCACATGGTTTTATTTTGGAGTGCATAATTTGTAGTGCTGTGCAATACAGTCTATTTTTGCTTAACAAAAGAGAATGAGGGTTTGGTATGAAAAAGCTGAGTTGGCCATGAGGAATGGAACAAGTGGAAAAGTGAAGCAATCCCTAAAACTGAAATCAGAGAGAGAATGGAAAGGAAGAGGTAGGTTGCTTTTGAGGTTACAGAATATTTCTCCAACTGCTCTAGCTGTTGATCCACTTCCTGACAGGCATTAGTACTACACAGTGGACTATAAGGATCCAGGTGAATCCTCACTATATATAGTTTCTTGAACTGTTCGTCTCTAGAGAAGTAGGTGCCAGGTTTCCTGCCCTGCACATGTTGAAGGTGATATTAGATTGTACTCTTTTTGGTTCCACTTTTCTTTCATGCTTACCTGGCTATCCAGCAACACTATGTACTGGTATGTGTGTTGTACATGTTAGAATGCTGTCACCCTACAAAGAAGCTGTATTGATGTTTACACTGAAAATAGGATAAATGAGTTTGATCTTTTAATTATGTGATTTAGTCTTCACATCTGGAATAAGCTGTTGGGATTTTGGTTCAGCTTTTTCTGTTCGTTTGAGGGTAGACATGCAAGCTTTAAATACTGTGAGAATACACTTATAAATACCCATTCTTTTTTTTGTATGTTTGTTGAATGCCCATAGATTAATATGTGTGATATTGTTATTTGAATAACAGTTGTAAACTAAAAATGAGAGAGAATTTAAATGTAAACTTCCTTTCTTATTGCTAGGAAGTGTGGTAGCCACCTGAAACTCAAGTGAAGGAAGCTCTTTTTTAAGCAAAAATATTTGAGGTTTTTTTACAGTGAAACAGGAAGGCTACAGCACTTAATTACAGTTATGGTACAACTAAATTAAGTAGATCTTGTAAGAGAGACAGGCATACTTCAGGGTCTGTATCAAGGTGGAACATACTTAGAACTGTAGTATGGGCTTTCAGCAGCTGCTCACATTCAGAAGGGAAATCAACCTCAGCAGTGAGTGGTATCTGCAGCACCTCGGACTGCCTGTGTAATTCATCAAGAATCATGCCTGTTGGAATAGTGTGAGTTGAGACATATTTTTGGTTTTGGATCAGCTAAAGGAGGCAACATCAATGCGATAAATCCTCTCCTACTTCAATGGAGTTTGAGGATAGCTAAAATAATTTCAGTTTTGTGTTCCATTCCCTTCAATGTGCAACTTATAGTAGTTTATGTGAAAGGCTTAGAGACTTGTGATTTATTTCACAATACCAGGTTTTAGATATAAAGTGTATTCTGAAGCACAGCTATACATCTGCATTTCACAGGAACAGCCAGAGAAAGGAAGGCCAGCACAAAGCTTTTTCTTCTTTGCACATGAATAACTTCAGAGCTTCTTCGGAAAGGTGACTTACCCTGCTGAATGAATTTATAGAACATTGTGTAATGTTTCTGATGTTTTAATCTTCATCTTTTTCATATACGCGTGGAAAAGAAGAATAAAAAGGGGCTTGCAATTTAGGGTCTGAGCATTTCTACATACAAAACTTTTGAAGTCTGAATATATATGCAGAGTTTTTAATAATAACTAAATATGACATTCAAATATTACCCAAAACATTACAGTCATAAAGAAGTACTGCATCTCTCTTAATTATTTATTTCTGTCAGGCAGACTTACTCTTATGTAAAGATTTTTTGTTCAGTTGTCTTTAAACAGTCATTAATGGCTTACATG
Organism: Mesitornis unicolor; assembly: GCF_000695765.1. NCBI lineage: Eukaryota > Metazoa > Chordata > Aves > Mesitornithiformes > Mesitornithidae > Mesitornis > Mesitornis unicolor. The sequence goes on along the minus strand of NW_010205331.1, from coordinate 39,356 downwards.
GAGTATCATGAAAATTTTTCTTGCCTTGTGAATTTTGTTGTTGGATTTTTTTAAAAAATATTTTAAACATCTGGGATCTCTCTTCTCTCTTGACAGAATGTGAGTGCTATCGCTTGTTAACAAGTGTGCATGCATTATATATTGCATCCCGCTACAGTTTATGATACTACTGTATAGCTGAAATAATTTTATGGTGCAAAAAGGTGTTGTCAAGGGGCTGAATCTGCTACCTCTATATGCAGGCTAGCTTGTGGTGGAAGCCCAAGGAAATGCCTTCAGTCATCCTGTTTGCAGTTTTTGTTTCAAACTTTCTTATTGTTGCACTTAAATGAAACCAAACTTCTCAACGTTTGAGTGGAAGTATGTTTACTTACTGACACTGAATTTCAGTAGGCTAATCTTGTTACTAAACTGGACCTCAGTTTTAAGTTACAATAGGAGCTTGAAACTAGTTGTAAATATTGAGACGCTTCCCACCTTGAATCATGGGGTGAGCTCAACACCTCCGAGTTCATCCATGACCTTTTACAAGCGATAACAAACACAAGGACCAGAGTCAGGACCATGCTTAAGCCTATGTGGAGTGACACATACCAGCTACCCCCAGGGGCGTGTTTAGAAAATCGTGCTGTAGGATTGTTAACTGTACCATATACGAAAGACCATATGCAAGAATGCAGATGGAGTAACAGACTGTAATGTTAATTTATCGATCGTCTAAGCAATCAAACATAGTGGTGGCTCTTTGTTTTATACTGCACCAGTGTTTTGACAACTTAACTTAGATCACAACCCTATTGAACTGGTGCTGTCCAAACATAGTCACAGATGGTCCTTGTGCTGAAAAGTTCAAAAATCTAGCTAACACAATTGCTGAAGGGAAAACAAGTCTAGAGAGGTTGAAAACAGGTCAGGGACAAGCATGAAAACAGGATCCTGGTTGCTTATGTACTCTGTCTCCTAGAACATGTAGCCCTTTGCGTGTCGCTTAAACAAATGCTTGCCTCTTGTTATATTGCTCTCAGTGTATGGATGGCATAAAACAAACTTTTGCTTGACATCATACGTTTTCCCAAGTAGGTAACAGCATTTTTTATGTGATGAAAGAGGCTTTTTTCGAAAACAGAAAATGTCATTATCGAGCTTGTGTCCCTTCTTTAAAAAAATGAAAATAAGTAAAAAGGGAGTCATTTGGAGGCGATAAAGGTAAAATATGCTAGGTCCCTTCTCCATAAGAATTTTAAAGACCAAAACCAGAACTTGCTTTTTCGAGAATAACGAAGCTGTACAAAATATCAGCCAATACTCTTCTGCTGGTCCCTTACTACAGCATTAATATTACTGTGTTAACACAGAGTGTATAAGGAATTATACTAACCTCATTTGTGAGCAAGAGCCACCTTTATATTGATTTATCTGATATTGTTGCATCATGTACTGAGAGAACTGGAGAGACAACTTTGGCTCAAGGCTTGTTTTGAAACCAGTAATAATTTCTTTCCAATCCTTTCCTTTTTTGTTTCAAGCAAAAAGCAGCAAACAGTTTCAGAGCAAGAAGACGAGGGACAAATGTTTGAATTTCCATAAGTTGCCTTCTTCAAATAGGAGTCAAGTTGATGTTGAAGTAATTAAAAATTCTTTCAGCAAAATAATTAGCATAGGCAAGCCCTAGAATATCTGGACAATCTCTCAGCAATTTTCTCTCACTTTCACAAAATGTTAAATAGTATTCTGATTGTTTGTCTTAATATTTCAGAGCTTTTAAGATGATTTCTCAAAAGTGGTCCTTTCTGACTTCATTTTTCTTGACACTCATTTTGCAAGGAGAAACCAACCAACCAACCAACCACAAAAGAAACAAAAAGGAAACGAAGGGGGAGGGGCTGAGGTGACTGAGTACCCTAGGCTTTAACTCAGTAACCATAGGCTTTTCTTTGCACTTTGTACATTAGGTTGAAGTTGCCTTTATCACTTCATGTGTTTGAAATGAAGCAAAATAGCTCAACAAATATAGGTAATGACTTTGATGGAAAGAATGTATAATGATATTTTTGGCCATATTACGGATTGTATTTATTGTTCTGGAATAATTTATCGGTAGTAATAAAATATACAATCAAAATACATTTGATGCAATATTAATTTGAAAGATAAAATTTGTGAAATTTAACAAATCCTGTGAAACATTAGTTGTAGCTTTTGTAGCTGCTGCTGTTTCAGTTAAAATAATTTTAAAAGGTTTACTGAGCAAAATTAATTTATTGAAGAAATCTAATTTTAACGACTAATCCATTTATATACTTGTAGTTGGCCTTGATAGTATGGTCTATTGAAATGTACAGTGATTTTTAGAACATCTGCCCTCTAATTATTCTAAATATCACTATCCTAAATGCATGTACATTAGGTGATTACTCCTTATGTTTTTATACATTGGTATTCTAGGAACTGCTCAAAGCATGTCTTTGTTTTTCTTTCCCATTGTTCCTCAGATTACAATCAGCAAGACTTGTGTAGTTAACAAACCACTTACACCTCAAAAGAGTAAATACAATGTGAATGATAATGGTATTTTCTACAGATAGAATCTGAAGAGAAATTTCAGTTTAAAAAACATAGTTTCTAGGAGATAAGCTTGTTTACCAGCACCTATGGATATAGCAGAGTACATTATCTTCTTTATCCATGGTAGAAATATTTTTGTGTGTGCGCGCTCAAAGGATGGATAGACTTTGAATATTTTTATTTTTTTTCCTTTCTTCTTCCAGTGGACTGTTCTACAGTTGAACACCCTTCCCTGACATTCCTTGGTCTCTGCTCTCATGAGCTTTGCTCTAGGCTTCATTACCTGTGTTTTCATCTACTAGTTGCCTTGTTTTGTATACTGCTTTTTGCTGAGTTTGGGCACAGGCTGTTGACAGTGATAGAGAACCAGAGCTCGCTCCTCATGACCATGGTAACATGAAATTCTGTGGCATCTCATGATCACTCTGTGACTCTCAAGGTGTCTCAGGATGGTTCCAGTAGGAAACCTCTGATTCCAGTGTTGCTTCTGCAATAATATATCTAATCAAATGCTGATAAACAGCTGATGGGCTTCAGAATTACCTTGCAAGTAACAGTATATTTGCCTATTGAAGAGTGGAGAAGTCTGTACTGATCTACATTATCATGGCATCTGTCCATCACCTACATGAAAAATTCTGCTTTTGCATTAGTTGTAGGAGATTTAAAGTATCTATTAATTACATTTGAAAGGCTGTGATGGTCAGGAGAGGCTCCTGAGGGCTGGAGGAAAGTGAATGTCACTCCTGCCTTCAAGAAGGATGATCTGGGGAGCTATAGGCCAGTAAGCATCACCTCAGTCTCAGAAAGGTGATGGAAGAAATCCTCCTGGAAATACTTTCCAGACATGTGAAGGACAAGAAGGTGACTGGAAGTAGTCAGCATTGATCTATGAAAGAGAAAACATGCTTGACCAGCCTGAGAGCCTTTTATGATGAGATGACTATTGGTGGATGAGGGAAGTGCAGTGCATGTCATTTACTATGACGTTATGGGAGACTTTTGACAGTCTCCCATGACAGTGTTGTAGAAAGCTTCTTGAAGTACAGATTGGATAAATGGACAGTGATGTGAACTGAAAACTGGCTGAACTGCTGGACTCAAAGGGTTGTGGTCAGCAGTATGAAGTCCAGCTGGAGGCCAGTCACTAATGGTGTACCCCAGGGGTTGATACCTTGTCCTATGTTGTTTTAACACCTTCTTTCATAATCTGAGTGATGGGACAGACACTCAGCAAGCTTGGAGATGATACAAAACTGGGAGGAGTGGCTGATACGCCAGAGGATTGTGCTGTCATTCAGAGGGATGTTAACAAGTTGAAGAAAAGAGCTGACAGGGACCTTGTGAAGTTGCCAAAATGCCAACTTCTGCACTTGGGTTGGAATAGCCTCTTGTACCAGTACATGCTGGGGCCCACTGGCTGGAAAACAGCTCTGCAGAGAGGTATCTGGGATTCCTGATGGACAAGTTAAACATGAGCCAGCAGTGTGCTCTCACGGCAGAGGCAGCCAAACAGCCTCCTGGGCTACAAGAGGAAAAGCATCAGCATGAGGTGGAGGGAAGTGGCTCTTCCCTTCTACACAGCAACGCTGAGGCCACATTTGGAGAGTTGTGTGCACTTCTGCTGGATTTACAGATAATTCACAACTGTTCTTTGACTTCTTCTTTGGCATCTGCATTGTCTCAGAGAAATTCAGGAATTAGTGGGCTGTAATATCAGTTTAACTGTTACTTAATGTTGACTGAGGAACGAGGGTCTAAACTGGGAATAGAAGCTGTTTGGGATCAGGGAAGTGTCTTGGGTATGGGCCCACTAACACTTGCTTGTAATGCAATAAGCAACTGGTTTCTCTGCAAATAGGACTCTGTGTGTGGTCTTCAGGTTGAACATTGGATGCCTTATAATGATCCCAGGGATTTCAGTTTATTTGGCTACCGTGGCTTGTCCAGCATGCAGGAGAAATTTCTTGGCAGGCAGATGGCAAATGAATGTTCTGATGATGTCTGAAAACTTAGACATAACAGTGTGTACAGGAGCTCAAAGCTTTGCATGGTTTCTAGTAGGGCCCATGTGCCTGCAGTAAGGGTGTCTATCGGTATAGGACCATTGAGCCTTGCCTGGGACCAGCTCTTCAAGAGCTAGTTTCTGGAAAATGAAAATTCACAGTAGCTAGAGCTGGATCCCTGAGGAGCCATCGTCAACATATTTCAGGAGTCTCATTACACTCTTCTCCGAAGCAGACACTGTATGATCTTGTTAGCAATTGGTCTTCATTTCATTTCACCAGTCACTGATATGCCAGTCTACTTCAAATAAAGTGATGTGTATGTCTCAAATTACTCTGATACTGGAACTGGAGAAATATATGTAGCACACTCCTTTTTTTTTCTGTTGCTCCTGGGATACTCTGGACACCCCGATCCATGTCTTTATTTGCTTTTTCAACAAAACCAAGAAGGATGTTTACAGTAAAAGACCAGTGGTCTCTGAGTTGGAAAGCTGTGGATTAATGGCTTGCAATTTCAAACTGTCCTAAAAATAAGCAGTTCACAGTTGGAACTTACATTTCTGTGATACCACTGATGATAGGAAATGCCTCTTTAATATTCAGATTGCAAGATGGTTTTTTTTTTCCTTTCATAATGAAGCATCTGAAATGAGCTGTTGTTTTCTGCTTTTTTTTTTTATTTTGAGGAAGTTGCTTACATCTGCACAACTGCTTGAAAAACCCTGTATTTTCAGGCTTATAGTGTGATGATAGCAGAAAATGAATGCGTCAGGTTTGAGCACATTTGTCTGCGACCTGGAGAGCATAATCTACTGAGATCTGAACAGGTAGTTCCTCATTATGTAATATCAGAAGTTGCATTCTAACACCAACTTGATCAAAAAGTCAAAAGGCAGTTTTGTAACAGAGCTGCCTTTTCCCTTAATATTTTGTATGAACAGGGTTTGATGGGAAGGGAGAAGTGGCTGGGCAGATGATGGCAAATTGGATTATTAATACTTCTTTTATTCATAGAACATGAATAAATTTTAATTTCACTTTTAAAAATAATCCATGTGGCACAAAGGGTTGGGAATATTGCTTTACAGTGTTGCATAGATGGGCAATCTATTATTTTGCTAGTTGTTTGGTTTATTTTCTTATAAACTTAGTGAAACATTAACTTTTATAAAGCTCCAAAGTTATGTGGTGGAAACTAGATTCCCCTGTCTTTCAGCAGGGTAGTGTGAATTGCAAAGTTTTTTTCTAGTTTTTGTTCCTATAGACCCAGGCGTGCTGGGCTGATTGAATGAGGTGAGCAATCTGATCACACAGAACGAAGCCAGGGTTGATCCTCTAATGCATTGGTTTTGCATTCTTGCAGGAACCTTTTTGTACCAATCTGCACTGGTTACAGGGTTGAGTTATGGATTGTAAGCCCTCCCAAATTTTATGGTAATGATAATTATCTGTCTTCTGAGTTGTTTCTCTGTGGGAGCAAAACCTCTAGAGGGTGCCAAAAAACTGGTTTTGGTTAAAGAAGCTGTTAGGTCCTGTGCTACTAATGTCAGAAGGGCAGGTCAAAGTTCAGTTCCTAAAGGCATTTCTTGCTCTCGGTATTTCAGATGCCTTAGAAATGTGTGCTCATTTATTTTGGTTCTGAAGTCTTTCTACTTTGTGGTGATAGTCTTTTTGTAGGGTTTCTTTTTATACTAGGCACTAATTGTACGATTGACAGGACTTGTTTTGTTTTGTTTTTTTTTTAACGTACTTAATCTTTATTCGTATTTTCTCCAAACGTGAAGACTATCTGCTGTTTCTAATGCCACACAGAGCTTACATTAAGATAAATACTGTTTCTTTGACCAAGGCTTTCTATAACAGCGGCGTCTAGATGTCTACAAATTATAGATTTTCCCGTTCCTTTGTAACTATTAATCTTGTCCAGCATTGTGCCCTTTGCTGTTGCCAGGTTTTCAAAAGCCCCAACTAGCTTCAGGCACACTCTGCATTTGAAAGAAAAACAAAAAGGGGGTGAGGAGGAGGGTGAGAGAGGTGGTGTTCACTAGTGAAGACAGGTACAGGGTAGAAGCTCCAGGAACAGGTTCTCTATATAGTTACTCCAAATTAACTTCTTGACATATAACCACATTTTATGAGAAATTAGATCAGATTTTTTAAAGAAGTACTGTTTAATGGCAGTTAAACATGGACAACATGACAAAATATTGCCAGCTGGACTATCTATCAAACAGTGTCACTGCCAATCAGCTGCAGCTAGTGATGAAGAGGACACTATCAGAAGCAGTAGGCTAGTAATTGCTCCTGCTGCACCTTGTCAGAGACCTGAAATTTGCTTTGTTTCTTCTCTCTCTGTGTATACGTGTGCCAAAAATACCTAGTTATGCTCACATATTTTAGTTCAAAATATTCCTAGGAATTCTTCTCAACTGGCACCTTGCATACAACCTCAGCAGACTTAAGGTGGCTGTAGACAGTAATGATGTGTGTCTTTAAAAATAAGGTGGTATATCTAAGTTGGAGTCATCAACACAGATTAAAAATTGGGGAAGAGAGGGTTCTTAGGGGTTTTGTATGTATTTGGAGGCTTCTGCTATAAGGTATGATTGTTTGGGTGTTTGTATGTGACCTTGGACCATTTCCCCTACCCTTCAAGGAGTGGGAAATTTTTGTATTCTGGTCAGTGCGATCAAATCCTGTTCATATTTACTCTCAAAATTCTGTTGACATCAGTGGGACTATTTACATGAGTTAAACCAGTGGGATTTGCTCCACATTATATAATCTCTTAATGAATTTGATTATTTATATGTATTAACAAAGCATTTATAGTGGTTCATGATCAAGATCAATATTTAATCTACAGAAATTGTACTGCATATAAATTAATTACCTGACCTGCCTAAAGAGGACTTTAAGAACATTGCAAAATTAAGCATCTGAGAAAAAATTGTCTTAAAAGAAAAGTCAGCATGTGTTCTTAACTGGAGATGCTAATTTTTAATAGAGTGCTGGGGAAACATGGTAAAAATAGTGAGAGAAGGCTAGCTAAAAAGAAAAGGTTGTCCCAGTAAAATACAGACTTGCTAGTATTGCAAGACCAATGGATACAACTGATGGGGTCAGTTGATTTTACAGAAAGTTAAGACAACTTTATTTATGAAGCTAGCTATAAGAATGCAGAGAAAATCCAATGTCATTTCCAGGAAAGAGCAAAACTTGGAGATTAAGAAAAAGGGAGGAGGGATGACTGTCCCAAACAAAATCACATGGTATGCACTGGATTAAAAATTAGTCGAATGATCTCGGAAAAAAAATGAATTTAAGGATCCTTACCCTTCAGTGCAGTCAGCTGAGGCACTGCAAGTGTATTAAGAAGGGCCTTACGGGAGTGAATCATGATCTAGAAAACACCTGCAGAAGATGATAAAGAAGCTTAAACTACTTTTGCCAGCTGAAGGGAGTAAATTGATTGCAGTCTGCTAGTACCTCACAGGGAAGTGATTTCTGTTGGAGAGCTTCTTAATTTTGTAGCAAAAGAAAAAATGAGAGTTGGAGTTGGTGGCTAATATTAAACAAATTGATTTTAGAAATGAGCTTAGACTTTTAATACTGGTTGTAGTTCATCATGGAAATGAAGCTATCAAATGACAATAGTTTTAATATATTGAAGGCTATATATATTTAAAATACAGAAATAGGTTGATAAACTGTTCTTTTGTGGATATTGGATTAAATTATAGTATTTTCTGCTTTACTAATGAATTCATGACTGAACCAATGCATTTCAGAGGTTAGTGTTTAAATTGTTCTCAATTGCTAACTAGTATTTCATGTACTGGTTGTATGTTCTGTCCTTCCTTTTGAAAAAACACTTGACACTCATTATTTCTATTTACATTACCAATGGTGATACTACTAGTTACATTACTGATGGTATTACTTATCTAACTGCTGGTTCTGGAGTGATTCCAAGGGAATCATATATTTATAGATACAGTAAACCCTGGCCATTTTTTTTGGTGAATTTTGTGATACTGGAATGTAAGACTCTTATCAGATTTAAAATAATAAACAAAATCTCCTGTGCAGCCTTAAGGACTTGGTTCTTTCTCTATCTGAAATTCATGAACTATCAGAATTATATCTTGCTGTCAAAATGAGCACCAGAAGGCAAATCATAGCATTCGGTGTCACTAAGTGAGATTGAGGAACATAGGAAGATAGAGCTTGGTGCCAAATTATGTGGGTTTTTTTGTAATAAATGTTTGTGGTGACTTTCTAAACTAATGTAGCTGCTTTAGTGGGGTAGCTCCCTCTGCCATATCAGTCTGGTGTTAAATCCGTGTATCCTGACATTCTGCTCTTGGTAGTGCTGATGAATAGGTAATGATTTTAATCTGACTTCTAGTCCATTTCCCAGTGTTTATATCCAGCTGTGATTATTTTGTTGTTCATCAAGAGTGAGTCTTGTTACTTTTTAATTTATTATTGGCAGGGAGGAGAGTACTTAAACACTTATCAGATAACTGCATCATGATGCCATTTACCTGTGTGTGAGGAAGAACAATCCAAATCTCCAAGGCAGTGAAGAAGGTCCTGGAATGATAAACTGTAATTAGTGTGTGCATAGGACATACTTGTGAGGGTTTTGTGTGTTTTGTTGGGGGTTTTGTATTTGTTTGGTTGTAGGGCTTGTTTTGGTTTGGTTTGGTTTTTGTTTTTTAAGAGTTCTGACATTGGGATTGAAATCAAAGAACTTGAATTATGACTGTAGTAGTGAACTTGGTTTATACTAATTTTATTTAGTATTTTACAGTATATTATTTAGTAGTATGATAAGTTATTGATAGTATAATAATATATATAAACAGTGTTTATAGTGTCTTATCACACTTAAGGTGAAGACATTTTAGTTTTAATAAATTCCCTACAAATGTTTCCTTTGACAAGGTAACCTTTTGTGATTTACTTTAGTAAATACCTGGTCAAAGGAAATATTTGTGGGAATTTAGTAAAACTTCAGTGGTTAGAAATGTTTCTTGGAAAATTATAATACCTGTTATGAATAATGGGCAGCTTGTCAAACAACATAATTTTGTAACTTGTAGTGTTTTATTTTATTGCTTCCTAAATAAAGGAAATGTGTGGGCCCTTTGAGTACCTGTGTCCAGCTCATTCCAAGACAGCTCACATTAGTCTTTTAAATCCTGTTTTTCCCCAAAATATAATGATGATTGGTGATTGTTTTCTCTGGAGAGTGATAACTGATGCAACCTAAGCACCTTTAAATGATGCAGGAATGATCTGTTATCTGATGATATGTAGTTTAGAACAAGGTAATTCTTGTAAAAGCATAATGACCAAAACTGTTACTTTTTTGTAGTTTTTAATTATTTACACTTGTAAATTGAAATGGGTCAGATAATAATGAGGTTTCAGTATTCTTCCCTGAATTATAGTAGTGACAGCTCTTTAGTGAGCTAGGAGTTCAGAAATAGAGCATCTCATAACTAACTGAGAGAGAAATGCACGTGCAAGTAGAAAATGATTCTTGTGCTTATTTTTACACTCAGTGTTTTAACAGCTGCATATTTCAATTATGTGTGGCTAATTAGAAGCCTGGCTTAAAGGCAGTACTGCTTCTGGGGTTTTAAAAAGTGCATTAGGCTATGTATCACAAGAATAAAGTTCTGAGTCAATTTTCAGTCTGGACTTCTTCTATCTTGCAAACACTGTTTTGGTGCATGAGTGCTCCACTTTTGCCTGGAGAAATGTGGCGTTCTCTTCAGTTATATTTTTGTTACTTAAGCACTTTTTTTTAATAGGATTTTTTTTTTCAGGCGATGCTAATACCATCCTGTAGTCACTCTATTTGGACTGTCAAGCTGTTGGTCTCCTGAAATAGGATCTTTATCTGTGTATATTTTTTTTTGGTTGTAATACATGTACCCAAATACTTGTTTCAGAGAATCTGGAAGAAACTGTGACTGTGGTCTCCTGCTTGTTGCAGGCAGAAATGAAGTTTCAACGTCCTAAAGTAATTTCCACTGTTTTCTGAAGAGCAATATGCTGCTGGACCTTAAACAGCTACCTGCTAGTCAGAAAGTCTAGCTCTTCTTCTCTTTCTTGCCTCTTGCACTATTCTCTGAGGGCTTTCATAGGATTGTTGTGGTTGGAAAAGACCTTTAAGATCATCAAGTCCAACTTTGGCTGAAGCATCAAAGCTTCTTTCTTAAGCAGTAGATAAATCGTGTGCATAGCTTTCCTTGAGCCGGTTTGGACTTTGTCAAGAGACACGTGGTTTCTATGCTGCTGTTGGGCTGTGTAGTCTGGATGAGTGGTGTCTTCCAAAAGGTGCAAAGCCAGTCTTTGCACCACGGGTCTGGGTCTAGAACTGTCACTCGGGGGGGGGGGGGGTTCTTGGGGGGGGGGGGGAACTGCTGTGTTGAAGATAAGGCTTTCAGAAAGGGGAACTGAAGTTGCTTTCTCGATTTATACAAATCATGCTTGAAAGAGCAATTGCAATGTCAGGTGAAATAAAAGAGCATTATGTAAGGGGTCTTGAAACATCCCCAAGCTGAAGTAATCAGGACAAGATTCAGTCCAGTTTGCTGACAGTTTGCTTTCTGCATCCTTCCTTGCTTATGGTAAACCTATTAAAATTCTCTGTAACAGGGGAGGTTGTGGGTTTAGTGATTAACTGCTGGTGTTATAAGACTAGCTATACCTCAGAGTGAAATGGCATGCCTAGCAACTTTATACAAATAAAGTGTGTATTTTCTATGAGTACCCTTGTGAGGGTGTGAGAATTTTTTTTTAAACTGGTGAAATATATTGACTTATAGAAAACACTGAGTAGTATTTTGTCAGCATTCATCAGTATAGTAGGAAGTTCAGCAAGAAGCACATTAGACACTATAAAAAGTAACTTGAATTCTGTTCAAGGCTGTTTAAATAACCCAACTGTTAGTTCTAAATAAACACCCATTAATATAACGAATTTGGTTATTAGTGGCGTACAGACTAGTTCAGAAAGGCATTTTAGCTTTATTAGGGTTGGAGGTTTTGGGGCTTTTTTGTGGGAGGATTGTTTGTTTTGATTTGGTTTTGGTTAGTCTTTTTTATCTTAGTCTGAGAAAAACTGCTTAGGTCTTCAGAATAATTAATGCTTATGTTCTTAGTGCCCAACAACAACTAATTCCACAATGGCATTTGCTGTGTGCAGTTGTGAAGAGCCATGGCATCATATGATTTTATTTTTTTTTTTTAAAGAACTGTTAAGATCATCTCTTTGGATGGATTAAGAACAGGCAAATAACTCACAAAAAGGCTACAGAAATGCTCAAGAGGAGAACAAAAGAACAAAGCCAGATTCAAACATGATTTGAAATGACATTGGTATAACTTTATTTTCACTTTTAGAAACTTGCTTATACAAATGTGCTCTCTCCTGTGCACAGATAGCCGTTGGCTTCAGGGGAGAAACTTGATAAACATGGACAGAATCAGGTCCACAAGCACTAACATCCTTTTTCACTAAGCCTAAAATACAGTTTCTCCCAGATGTTTCAGATGTTTTCATTGTTGTCTTTTGAACCTGGCTTTGATGTGGATAATTAAAAGATTCATTGCTTACTTAGCAAATAGGGAAGAATAAATGTTTTACAGTGTTTTTATTGTACATGGCCAGATGTCACATTACCACGCAGCATTATTTTTCTTTGAGATTAATAGTGCTTTGTCTGTCTCCCAGATGTATGCTAAACACCTGCTAGTTTAATAGCTGTCTAGGTCACTGTTATCGAAAGTATCTGCCCTATATGTGTGCTGTAAGAGTATTTCCTGTAAAATGGCTTTGCTCAATTTTATGTTGCTTCTCGTTTTTAGCATTTAGAGCTTATATGTATTGATCCGTGGAAGTGCAGGAAAAGTCCTTAGCTCCCATCTCTCTCTCTTGGCAGTGGGAGGGCTCTTCTGTGTTTTCAAACCCAATTTTACAGTGGATGTGAGAGCAGAAGCTGTTTCCTGGTTTGGCCAAAACCTCCGTGCAGATGCAGACATCAGGATGGAGAGTAACAGATCTCTTTCCCACCTACTTGTCCTGTCAGAGGAAAAGAGAGGTGTGAATTTCTTTTGCTGTCCCTTTATCCTCTACGTGGCGTTTCTGGCATCCATTTAGCTTGTGAATAACTGCGCCGGTTGTTTCGGATGCTCTTCACAGGGTCTTGCCAACAGCAGCGCTGTGAAATAAGCGTGGTTCATGCGAGGTGTCGTGGCTCCCCACTGCGCTCTCAGTGGCAGCGCTGAGTGATAATAACATGGTCTTTTTGTTTTCACTCTGCTGCAGTTTAACAAGCCCGTGTGTAACGGTGGAGATTAATTCAGCTTTCCGTCTGCTGACTTGGGACAGCATTACAGCACTTTGCCTTAGGAAGCTTAGGTTTACTATTATGTGATGTAGTAGGATTTAGTATTATTATTATTATTGCTTTTTTATGAATAATTTGGCACAGGAAAGCTGTCAGGCTGCTTGACTTGCTTTGGGAGGCTCTACCTCTTGATGATTAGCAAAGTAAAATACAAATTTAGGAACCTCTTTGTGCTGTGCAGTATGATCAGTATAAGTGTTTTGTCTGATTCCTACCAAAAGAACAGCTGCTTATGGTGGTGGTGCTAGGGATAATCCCAAATGGAGTAGGGCTTGAGTCAAGAAAAAGCTAGTCCTGCAGATGAGCTACTTGTGCTTAATTTAAACATTCCTGTGGATTTTTTGTTTTTCAGTAGTGAGGATATGTGCGCTGTTGCTGGTAAAGCTAGTAGCTGTCCTTCTCAACTCCATTTCTGAGGAAGAGTGTAGCCTTTTTTCTCTCCTTGTAGAAACTTTAGCTGTCATTTTTCTCAAATCTGTGGTCTCTTCTGTATGGGGTCACCAGAACTGCTGCTGCTGGTTTAGAAAAAGTCCTCCTTTTCCATCTTCCCACGCCCTTTCTAAGGTTTCAAGATTTGTTCTATCCATGTCCTGATCTCAGGGCTTTTCCTTGCAGCATATTTCCCTCCTCAGTGGGAGGAAGGGTACGAAAGAAAAGGTCTCAGCAGGATTTTTACTGCTGTTAGTGGATATCTCACTGTACAGTGGCTTCTTCAGTTTTCATGCTTTTGAAGCTGATTGACCGAAAGTCGTCATCTTCAGATATTCCAAGATGTGGCCTGTTTCAGAACCTCTGAAGAAGATACTTAGGTTTTTATCCCTCATGAACTAGGGTCTCTTCAACCCTGTTATTTTCAAATACCTCTACTATAGAGAGTGAGAAAATCGCATGAAAAGGATTTGTTTCCTGCTGTGGCCTGTGTTGTACTGTTAATGCTGCCATTACAGCACTGCACTCTTCCTGCCTCTGTTCTGGGGGCTCAATCACACTGTGCTCTCCTGTCACAAAAGCAGAAAATTCTCCTGCTTAGCATGAAGTTATGGAAGAAATTGCATAGATATCCTGATCTGCAGCACTGCATAGAGAAGGGATCTTATTTTAAGTACTGTGAGATCTGCTAAGCTGTGATGCTCCTGCAATAATTAGTTCTGTTTTATTTTAATATCGTAGTCTAATGTCCAGAGCCCAGATTACTTGCCTTTGCTATGGAATGAAAAAGATGGGGTGAAAGATCCCTGTGCAGATCTCAGATGTACAGACAGATCTGCTTACCTGCTTCTGTAAAATGCTTTCAAAATTGCTGTAGAAATGCAGTGTAAGAGTTAGATATTTGCTCTCGCTGATGAAGTTGGCATTTCTATTTGCTATGGTGTATTTTATTTGGTTTGTTAATTAGATTTAATAAGTGATTGAGGCTGCTTCTGGTACCTACAAGTAGATAGGGGTTGAAGTTGCCAAGAATCAGTTCTCATTGCAGCTGCTTCCACTCTGTGAAGAGATGGAGTGTATTTTTTCAGTCTCAGATGAGTGTATCTGTGATGCAGGAACAACACTTGCAGATAAATGCCAACTATTTGTCATTTGCATCCAGTTCAGACACTGCTCAGAAGTCAGTTAAAATTAGTCAAAATTAGTTCTGAAATGTTAAATTAAAATGTGTTCTTTCATTTAATGTCATATTTATCTTGAAGTTTGAGGAAGAGCATGAAGTTGCATGTCACTACAGAGCTTTAATAAGCTTCTGCAGCTAATTTTTGGGAAATAGAAATTACTCCATCTGCTTGCTGTTATTTAGAAGTGTGTGATTTTTCAGGTGTCTAGGTGACAGAGCCAAGCTATTTTGGTGTGTAGAGAGTAAACTCACATTCAAAAGTCAATATATACTTTCAAGTATACCTTTAATAAATTCACTCATTCTTAACCTTTCATGAATTAAAGCAACCTTTCCCAGATATTAACTTATATTTTAGTAAGCTTAAGTACCACAAATGCCGAAAAGGAATGGGAGTTTGTTTTAGGGGCAAATGCTTGAGATGTGGAGTTTCAATAAAATAGAAAAATTAGGTTAAATGAAACATTTAGTTTCAATAGCAGATTCTGATGGTTTTGGCTGGGATAGAGTTAATTTGTTTTGAATTTGTGCTGAAAACAGTGTTGCTAATATGGAGATGTTTTTGTTATTGCTGAGCAGTGCTTAACACAACGTCAAGGCCTCTTTTTCTCCCCACACTACCAGTGAGTAGGCTGGTGGTCCACAAGAAATTGGAAGGGAACACAGCTGGGACAGCTGACCTCAACTGACCAAGAGAATATTGCATGCCATATGATGTCATGCTCAACATATAAAGCTGGAGGAAGAAGAAAGAAGGGGGGAGGGACATTTGGAGTGATGGCATGGTTACACATGATGGAGCCCTGCTTTCCTAGAGATGGCTGAACACCTGCCTGCCGATGGGAAATAGCAAATGAATTCCTTGTTTTGCTTTGCTTGTGTGATGGCTTTTGCTTTGCCTGTTATACTGTGTTTATCTCAACCCATGAGTTTTCTCACTTTTACCCTTCTGATTCTACTCCCCCATCCCACTAGGGGGGAGTGAGTGAGTGACTGGGTGTGGGTTAGTTGCCAGCTAAGGCTAAACAGTGACACAGAGGCATTGCATTTTATGTGTTATGTGATTTTTAACACGGGGAAAAAAATCTTTTTGAAACATCGTTCTATTCTGTGCTTCTCTTTTCAGTGTGACATTTCACTGAGATCCAGTTTTCCCCCCTCTCTAAAGCTTAAATCCCACTTTAGAGTTCTTGCACATAATTTTTGGCCAAGTAGAGGAACTGTGCTGTATAGATCTTTTTATGGTATTTTTGGAAACTTTCTGAGAAGGTGAAGCAAAGGGCTGTAAGGGTGAATATTCATCAAAGCAGCAAACCTATTACATGGTCCATCAATGCAGTCAGGCGCCTTAGCTGGAGTCAGCAAGCAAAGGCCAGCTCTGCATTTCTGTGTTTTGCTGGTCTTTTTTGCTGATGTGAGGAGCTTGGGTTTCTGCTGTAGCTGTGAAATATGTCCTTTTCATATGTTCAGCAGAAAGTCTATGGATCGTATGAATCTTAACTTGCTAATATTTTGAAGGCTTTACAAAGGCTTATGTGAAGCACAGGCTCTCTGCTGGGCCTATTGGCTGAGGTATGTTTCACTGTGAGCATGAAAGGTGTCCTCATTTATTTATTTATTTATTTTTAATGTCCTGTTGAAGGATGTAGTTATTTTGATGTAAACTGGATTCTTTGTATTGTGGTCACATTGCAAACAGAAAATGTGTTTTAACTGAAGTGAATGTGCCTTTTGTCTTCCTCCCTTGGTAGATCCCTGTAGTCTATGCTGTCTTCAAGATGTGATAAAGTGAGTTTTCCTCTGAGCTGTATGTCTGATCTGTGAATTACCTGTCTGGTGTGTTAGATTACTGCAGGTTTTGGAAGTACTCTGGTTTCTGTGCCCGGCTTTCCTCTTGTGTGTCTCATTTCACCATAAGCAGTGCTCAAGTATAAGATGGAAGCATTTTGTTAGCTGGGGGACACCAGGTTCTTGCTGATCGTGGAAGTTATCCCCACACATGGAAGTTGTGTAATCCTACAATTCTGGCACACCCAAAGTAAATCTGACCTGCTGTGAGTGTGCGGTTACCTACAGTGAACCTAGATGCAATTGCCTTACAGTCTGTGTGTGTAGAATGAAAGTAGTAAGGAAAACATATGGTGTAAAGGGAACATGACTGCGTTGATGTGGCTCTGAGTGACCAGAGCTTTTGACATGCATCCTCCTAGACCTTCTGCTCTTAGGAGGTCCCTAGAGAAGCCTGGGTGACTTTTACATTGAGAAAGTGTCAAGTTTTACGAGGAGGAAAGACACTTCCCTGGTTAAAAAAGCTAAGTGATGTGCATAAGACCGGAATAAAAGAGGAAGGGTGTTGTGTAAATTCTGTTCAAGTGTGTCCTGTCAGGGAGCCCTTATTGCCAGGCATTGCTGTTGTGGCAGCAAACTGCACAGTCCCATCTGATTTTGGGGAAGTTTTTTTCCCTTTAGAATCCTGGAAGAAATACTGTTTGTCATCAGGATTTTCAGCATAGGGTAGTAATGACTGGAAGGTCATTAATAAATGTTTACTAGTCGTGCTGGATTAGCTCAGACAACATATCAGGAGGCTAAATAAGGAACAAACTTTGTAATCTACTGTAAAATAATGTGTTAATTTTTTTCTTACTGAGTGTTTCAGTTGTGTGGGGGGTTTTTCTCTTTGTTTTTCTTTGCTTCATTGTTTCCAGTTTCTTCAGTGTTTCCAGTTTCTTCAATGTTTTGTCTGTCTCTCCCTCTTCTTTTTTCTGCTTGCAATTGTACATTTCCTTTTATGGTGCTAATTTATACTAAGTAAAGAGTGGCTGCTGCTGATTCTTAGCATCTGTAAATAAACTATCATTGTTCAAGTGAAAGAGAGAGCTAATGGAGGAGTGATTGTGTATATACAGCCTAATGATCTCAGGCACTTCACTTTAATTGTGGGTGTTGCTATTTACTCTGTAAATATTTTAAAAAAATAAGAAAAAATACATTTTACATTTTGGGGAAAAAGGAATTCTGCATATTGAGATAGTCATGTAAAGTTCAGATATTTAAAAACTAGCATAAAAACACTGAAATATCTTTGGAAATGGCTGATCCAATGACCACCTTCATCAGCTAGTACGTGCATTGATTGTATGCTGTTTCCATTGTAAACTTCAGAAAAAATACTGCATATTTGCCAGTGATTTCTGTGTCCAATGGCTCTAATGGTAAATAAGCTTGTGGAAAAGACTTCCTGCCCTTGAGCTCACCAAATGAATACTACAGGATTGATCATATAACCTGAACTTTGCTGAAAAATATTAGATAAATTGTTGTGTATGAAGCAGAGATGGGGGTAGAGAAGGTATTATAGGCCAGGATTCTTTTTATCTAGTGTAGGAAGTAAGCCATGCTACAAATAAAAGATATTTGGTTGAAAAATTTAGAGGTGTTTAAGCTTGGTAAGAGTACTTGTTACTGCTTATGTTGCACTGTAGTATTAAATTCAAAGTTTATAGGACAAATGAATTCAGACTGTTGCTTCCAATTATGTTTTGATGGGTTTGTGTGACCTTCTCTCCTCTTTCTGAGTTATGAGCAAAATTATTGGAGATCACAAGAGAACGAATAAACTTTAGAAATAAAATTCAGGTAGTTTATTTCTTTAAATCTAAACTAATACAAGTATATGCAATTTTATGGGAATGTTTGAATACAACTTGCCATGCATATTTTAGCTGATTTATGGCCACATATGCACACATCTAGGGAAAAATAAGTCTTGTTTATCCTGTCTATCAAGATTGTACATGTTACTTAGAGAAGAAAGGGGGAAAAATACCCGCACTCACAACCCACTTATTTGCTTTCCTTAATAAACTCTGGTATTTCTTGAGCACGTTGGGCTTTACTTTGCATATTATTCATGCTGTCACTGTGCCTAGAGCTTCACTAAAGCTAAGGAATAAATGCATCAGCTAGCTGCACAAGAAACCAGTTGAGCTGGAAGGCTGATTCTGAATTATATCAAGGAATGCTTGGAAGAGAATCAAGTAAACCGAAATACCTACATAGTTAGGAATTGCAAATTTGCAGATGGTGATAGAACTTTTAATATAAAGCTGCTGGTTCCTCCAGTGTAATGCACTGTCCTGCATTTGGCCCCCTGCTCCCCTAATGTGAGATGAGAAGCAAAGGCAGCAAAGTAAGTAGGTTGCAAGCAGTGAATGCAATAGGAATCAGCTTTGTAGGCATGGGATTGTAGAAGTCTCTTTTCACTTGTGCCTGGCTGATGTCTTCCTGGAACAAAATAACAGACATTAATATGTTGTTAAGTCCTGTTTCTTTTTATTAAAAAGGCTGATTAATTTACTTATATGATGCATAAGTAACTGGTGATAAACTTGTGTAAAAAAATTTGATTTGGAGGACAAAAAGATTACCAGCCCTTAAAAACTTTTAAGTACAAAAGCATGTTTCCTTAGACAGGATTAAAACAGTAAATATGTTCTTATACTTTAGGGTGTCTGCTAAGTACAAAGAGATTAGGAAGAGAATTCTGTAAAAGGCTATTTTGTTGCATGCTCACCCAGCATAGGTTTTATTTTTCAGAAGGTATCCTCCCATGTTCTCCTATACTAGGCATGGACTGAGATGTATAGCTGGAATAAATAGATGAGGTCTGATCCCTACTATTGCATGTGTAGAGGTTTGCAGTAGCAGTCTTAAAGGTGATCTGGTTAGAAATGTATGGGTCTGGAAGCACCAGGAGGGTGCAGGAAAGGGGCTGTAGGAATGAGCAGGCCTAAATGCAGCTTTTCCTGAGAGCAGGATCAAGAGGAAAAGGACAGCAATTAAGCCTCGATGACCCTCAGGATGGAAAGATTGGTCGCTGGCAGCTCTTGAAGGTTGCAAAAAGCCCACTCACAGCTGCCTGTGGCTGCCATCCTGACAGGAGGGGGAGGATTTATCCTGAGAGCCTTTGGCTCCCAAATCATCATGGGAGGCCCTGAATGGGTGCCAGCGACACACTGACCCTGCAGCCTCACCGCTGGGCAGGCCACGCAGACTGATGTGCCTTGATGAATATCTGGGTGTGAAAGTCAATGTGAGTGAGCGAAGACAGCTTTGTTTTAAAACAAAATCACTTTTCTTTCCTATAAGGTTTGCCACAGTAAGACTGAGATAATGCAGCAACATTTCCTATGCACAGACAGCATCTGCTCACCAGTGAACCATTGCGTGCGTTTCTCCTGACATAACTAAAGCTTATGGGAGTCTAATGGGGTCTCTGTGGGGCGTTGCATACTTCTCTGCAAATAGCCCATCTGTGAGCAGTTAAGTAGTGGAAAAACACTTAAAAAGAACCCAAAACAAAGAAACACAGAGAGACTCAGTCATCAAGATGTTGTTAATGCTTCTTCAGTGCTTTGGTCCTGGAGCGAGGCTTGTGTGGGTTGTGCTGCTTGGTGGGCTTGGGTGGGGTGTGAGGAGGTAGGGGGTCTAATTGCTGTGTGTGTCTTCCCGCAGGAGACCCTATGCAGTATGTATTGGGTCAAAACAATAACGAAAGTTTATCATGGTTTTGTTTTAAATGTAGAAAGGGGAAGATCTTATCTTCCTAGCATGTTTTGAAGAAAGCTTTGGATGGCTTGCAGCGTTTACAGGTTTCCATTCTTTTTGTTTGAATAGCTACATGTGTCTACAAAAGTTAAGGCTGGAGATAAATGATAAACAGTCTTATGTATGTCACAGTCACTGTGATCTGTGGAATATGTAACTTAATTTCTTGCTGTTTTTTCTGTCTCTTGCCGTTGATCAGATGACTTAATAAGGAGAAAAAAAACCATCTTCCATGGTACTCTCTGTGAAACAAGGTGCTTTTGATGCATGGAGAATCCTTGCCTCTGCCCTGTTCAGTGTTGGAAAGTCATCTGAAATTTATTTTCTTTTAGTTATTCCTTAACTTGGGCTCTCATCAGGTTCTCTCATCTACATGCTCCAGCACACATGAAGATGCTTTGTTCTGCTGAAACAAGATATAGTTTGTTGTTCGTACCATGGACTTGTGGTAACAGAAGTTTCATAGGTCTCTGTAGGGGGTTGTGGCAATGCCATGGTTCTACCTGTGTTTGTTTTCCTTAAGTGGCTATAAAGACTTTACTACCCTAGCGTGAGGAAGTATGCTTTCCTTTCTATCATGCAGCTCAGAGGTGAAAGGTGTGGTATTTCTTCACCCATAGTGAAGAAATCTGGGAGAGTGGACACCGTAACACAGCGATAGTGTTGGAAAAGTCAACTTCTGTACCTAGACTCAGTATTGTTTCTCACCATAGATCAGTCTGGTTGAGTAGAACTTACTGAATCAAATAGACAGTAGAAAAAATTTCTGTTATTTCTGTGAATTGGTGTTGATTTAATGCTAAGGAAATTAACCTGAAAATTTGATTCCAGATAATTCCCTAAAAGTGTCAAATGTATTTTCTCCAGCAGTAAACTGATTATTTATTAGTCTGAGTGTAGTCATCTGTTCTTTTAGCTGCAGGGGCATAGACTTGAAATTTTCTTAAGTAGCAGAGAGATCTTACTAAGTGATTCTATTGGAAGCACACCCTAACGATGCTGAACGAATTCAGTTTTTGAAAGATACTATGGATAATCCTTTCAATAACAGATTTATTATGAACATGTAAAGATCATAAGGTAAATGAGTAATTAACACATTGGTCAACCTTATGAAGTCTCAGCTTTTACTTACTTTCATTAATCTTTCAGGTATTCCTGCTTTCTTGCCAAAAATTAGCATGATACTTTCTTTAAACTCTTTAAAAATAGCATTTCCTACAACATTCAACAATCCTGTTTCTTTTTTTCTTCAGAAAAACTGCCTTGCTAGTACTGTTTTCTGGCTCCGAGCTTTTATTCATCTGCTGGGCTCTTGGGTGCTGCGTCTGGGTGTACCAGGTGACTGTGGGAGTTTCTCACAGTTTATGTGAAACTTTTCCGTTTTTCTTTGTTAGTGTTTTGCCTTTCTTGTAGACTACCTGCCTTGTTAAGCAGTGTTAGGAACCTCTGAATATCTGATGTGTTTGCAGAGGTGGAAAGGTGTAGTAATGTTTCTGTTACTAGGTGGTATCAGTTTTTTTCCATTTGGTCTCTAATACTATGTTGGAAAACATTGAGCTCTGTTTGGGCTTTTTAATGCTATGAATGTCCCAGGCTTTAATAATCTCTCATTTTTGCATATGATCTGGTTTTTTTAGACACTGGAAATCTGGCAAATCTTAGGTTATTTCATTTTAAAACAATCCAAATGTTTGTAAATTGCTTGAAACGCAGTTGGTATTTAAAGCAAAAAAAAAAAAAGCAATTATCTTTTTGCTTTTACTGTCCAAAATAAACAGCAAATGCTAAGAATCCATTTATTCTAATTCTTCCATTTGGCTGTTTTGAAATAATTGATGAAATGTAATTTACTAAGGTCTTAACTCTATAAAATTCTTATATTTAAAAATGGTGTGATACCTTTGAATGGAAAGGCATGGCTGTCTCAATGAATGATGCATGTTACTTGCAGTAGTGCAGTTTTCATGCTATTCAGTATTGCTGACTTACTTCGGGAAGACTAATTAGAGTCATTGAGCCTGGCTTCAATCAGGCTTTGAACAGGTTTTTAACTGGACAGAGTGTCTCAATTACTAAGAAGCTGAACGTATGGTCTATCAACATGGTTCCTTAAATAATGTACTTGCCTAGAGCTAAAGAAACTTTAAAGCCTTATCAAAAATCTATCCTATACAGTAGTCTTATTACAGTAATATTTCTTTTGAGGTGATTGCTTGAAACTTACTCTGCTCTTGAATTCCCCACTGACCAATTATGAAGCCTCTATCCAAGACAAGGAATCTGGGAGATCTGGGAGATGGTCATATCCCAAGTAACAGGATTTAAATCCACGGACCTGTCAGCAGTAGTGGAGGTAGAGAAGTGGTTGCTACAGCTCTGTTAGGTCCCTGTTTGAACAACTTAGAAGTTTAAAACAACAACTAACCACTACCATTCCCCAAAAAACTCTTGGTGAGTGCCAGAATTTAGGATGGAGTAAAAAGTTATAGTATGCATGCTACTAATTGCAGTCAACATTGCACTGGTGTTATCTCACTTCAAGTACGGGATTTTTAGAAGGATGTATTTAATACCACTGTTGTGTAGGGCATGCATGTCACCATGTGGCATCAAACTCGACCACAGAGAATGGCATGGGCCAACTGTACTTGCAGTAAATGTTTTCCTTGGTGAGAACGAAGGCTGACAGGAATTGCTTAGCCTTGGCAGACCAGACCACCTGCCTGAGAGGAGCATCTCTGGGCTGAATCTTGGATGGAAACACTAAGTTTATATTTCCGTTATGAAAGTTTATGAATACTAAGAGGGTTCGTGTGCTACTAATTCAGGAGGAACAGGACACAAAGAGTTTAGCATGGTGTACGTTCCAATTTCTTTGAAAATAAGTGACCATTGAAAAGTGGCCAAAAAAAAAAAAGAAAAGCCTGTGTTGAATTGACAGTATAAAATCTTTGGTTTATAAAATTGTGTTTCTCAATACTTTATAATAAGTATTGGGCCTGGTTGGTATTTCTCCTAGCTTAGGAGATTTCTGTGGATTTTAGTACCATAATCAGATTTAACCTGCTGAAATACTTGATTCTACAAATTGTCCAATGAATATTTCTTTAAAATGGATAGAGGTTTTCTCTTCAGGGTGCCAGTTGTATTAATTACTGTTTTGTCAGGTTTGTAAAGTATGGTGCTGTATTTCTTATAGTGGCTCTTTGAAAAGCATGGGAAGGTATCAGGCTGCTTTGCTGAGGTGGGGGAGTGATTATCTCTTGGTCTGCAGTCTCAGTGTATGGGTTGATGAAACCATGGCTGCCCACTTGCCCTTCCAGAGGAGAGGCAGCCTTGTTTCTTTCTGGCTTGTGTCCCTCTAGTTCAGAGGTGCTCCCATATCGGTTAAAGGATGACTGGGTTTTTATAGCCTGCACGCTATCCAGAGCATTAAACGTGTCGTGGGCAATGGGTCGAGTTCCCAGCCTTGTCAGAGAGATTATTGCCAGAAATGCTGCTTTGTGTTTCTGTGGCATGATTTTGTGAAACATTTGCAATCTTGGCAACACGTGGGGAAGCCCAGTTGTTCAGTCTCACTTGGCAGAGCAGAAAGGTGTACATTGTGTAATACAACACGAGTGTGTGTCTTCAAGTAGATGAGATTTATTAACCCTTTTACAAGCTTCTGTAGCAGCTGTGTAACAACTGCATCCAGAAAAGAGAAATGATGAAACCAGTGTTTCTGTTTTCCAGTCTGTCTGCTGACAAATCGTGAGCAGAATGGATCCTGTTTACATTTCCACTAGAGGACATGATTTCTTTGCTTTGATATTGTTTTGTTTTACATACTCTTTAAAAGAGAATGTAAAGCTAAATAACCACTATATTTAGTGGGTGGATCACACAGATAAGCTTGCTTAATGCTTCAAAGCAATTTCTGTAAACCAGCCTGAAACTGGCAGTGGTGGGGTTGAGGGTTGGTTTTTTTTTGACGGATAGGCTGGCTGAGTGAGCTGGTTTTTTCTTGACTTGGCCATTGGAGCAGTTTGCTGTAAATGGGAAGATGCCTTTTCTTAGAATAGGGTTATGGACGAAGGACAGGTGTGTCTCTGTGCTACTGTGCTGAGGGGCAGAGGAGATTAATAGTGTTAATGAATTCGCAGTAGTTCATAATAGTGTTCATAAAATAGTTCATTAATAGCAGTCTCAAGAAGTAAGCTATATTTTAGCTATATTTAAACTTTTTTTTCTGTGATAAAAATGATCTTCTTACAACACTTAGGCACAATTTCATTATAACAGTAAGTGTTAATGCTTAATTGGTATTACATAAAGAATAAATTTTAAAAGCGTGTCCTTCAGAAAGTCTTTAGTACAATTTCTTAAGTAAACATTTTTAAAAATACTAGTGGAATGATGTCAAAGGTTTTGTATAAAAACTCTTTAATTGCTAATTCTTTTTTATTTTGAAAGTTAATACTTGCATTTAAATTTAAACTCATGATTTAAAAATTACTCTGATTTTAGAGACTGGAATGTCTTCAGAGAATACAAAGTGAATAACATTTTAAGGATGAATTTTAGCTTTCAGAGAAATGTAAGAATAAGATACACAGATAATTCAGCAATTCATTGCTATAAGCTATTTGTACTGGAAGATCCAGACTTAAAGATTATTTTTTTTTAAACTTTCAGGTATATGGAAGAATTTCCTTGTTTATCTGTGGGTGCTAGGTTACTATATTTAAGAGAAATAAAGCCTTTCACTTCTATTTTCATTCTCTGCTGTTACAAAATTTTTATTCCTCTTCTGTCATCTGTTTCCTCTTTCTGCTGAACAGAGGGTTAACATTTGAGCCTTTATGTTTGGATAAATAGCTGGTTTATTTTGTAAATGGTAGAGAGACTCATAGTCTCTGTAGCTTATTTGCTGCTCTTAAAGAGAAGGACGAAGTTGGTTGTGACTGTATTTCACTACTTCTTTATCAGTTTTTTTTCCACACTGCTGCACAAGTCACGGATGAGGTTCTCTTTCTGGCCAGAATCCCTATAATGTTGATAAATAGATTCCTCATTGGAGAAAGGTATGTGGTTTAGCCATTACTCAACAGTACAACATGAAGATTCCAGTTTTCTTCCAGTCCCTGCCTCCTTTTTTTGGCACCTGTGTCCTGGTTTGAGCTAAATAGAACTACTTTTCTATTTAGTGATTTTACTTTTCAGCTCAGTCTCTTTTAAGTGGCTGAACTTGCTGAAAACTAGCAGAGTGTTTTTCCCAGACAATGCTGCTAGAAGATATGCTCAAGGTCAGTTGTCTCACCATGGGTGCCGTGTCTGCGCCTACGGTGGAGAAGCAAGCCCAAAACTGACCAACTAGATATTCCATCCCACATATGTCATACTCGGTGTAAAAGCCGAGGGATCACAAGGGTCTCAACCCCCTTCTTCTGTCTTGGAGCCCTTCCATCTCAGACCCTTCCGTCTGTCTCGATCCTGCAGAGGCCAAGGTCTGCACAGAACCCTGCTGGTTCATCTGCCACTGATCCTGATCCCTGTGCTCCTGCATCCTGCTCCCACCTGCTGCCGAGTTTGGTGTGGGACTTTTCCAGTGTCCGGCTCTGCAGAGCCTCTGGTGATGTATTTGTCATTGGGGGGAGGGTGGGGGAAGGATTTTATATTGGTTTTGTATATATTTGTACATATAGATATGTATTTCATTATTTCCCTATTTATATTATTATTCTGTAGTATTAGTATTATTGTTTTATTAAATCTGTTAGTTTATTTTCCAACTCATAAAGTCTCTCTCCCTTATTCTCTTTTCCCTTCTGGGGAGGGGAGAGAGTTTAATAGAGAGCGTCTGTCCAGGATTTAGTGGCCAGCCCAGCCCTAAACCACGACCCACCTGTTATGGCTATGGAAGTACTTTACCCCTTCATTTTGGAGGAAGAAAAGGGTACATTCTTGCTGGTCTTGAGGAACAGACAGGAAAGCACATGGAAAGACTACGCAAAATTGAAATTTTGCCATACACAAAGGGTGTGCAGCAGACTGCATGCTCTCATGTGTCCTTGTCAGGCCCAGGAGACAAGTCTCTGTCCAGACAAAAAGATTTCCTTGACTGACCTCCGTGTCTGTGCAGCTTTACTCAGAGTTGTTTTCTTCAGTTTTTCTTCAGTTTGTGAGCCTGGTTTGACTTGGTCAAAAATACTGTAGTTGTAGGTCTGCTGAATGTGTCAAGGTACAGTGGCATTGCTAGATCCCACATGAAAGCTGATGGTCTCTGGTTCAGTTGTTCTAGCTTAGTATCTGCAGATGTGGCATGAGAAACAAGTGCTTGTGATGAGCTCTTTAAGTATGTGGGATGAGACAACCTTTGTTGCCGTTTCTCTGAGGGACTCCTTTATAGCTCAGATTCCATTGCTTTTGCCTTTTTGAGTATTTTTTTGGCTAGCCATAAATGGTAATTTGTGTACAGAGAAGATCCTGCTGACTGCAACCACTTTGTATTTCTGCTGAGACCTTGCTGGAGTTGACAGTCAGCACTTTTCACTATAGTGAAATTAATGTTTTATTGCTGTTTAATGTACAGGAAGTAAATCCTGTGACAGAGTTGCTTGTTGCTTGCCACTTGTTAAAACTAATTTTTTTTTCCTTAGCTTGCTCTGTCATTCCCTGTAGAGAGTGGTGCTTGTTCTGTGCTGTTGTAAGTGAATTGTGAGACTCCTCACTCCAAGCCGTATTTCCTTCACATTCGTTTTGTGGCAAATGTTTTAGGTTGCCTGGCATCTTCCCCAGACCAATTAACATTAAAATCTGTCAAGAACAGTTCAAGCAAAAGAACCTAGCTTCTAACGTGTCAGACTATAGTGAGCAATTGCATTTTTGACAAAATTTAAGACAAGCATCTCTGCTGTTTAAATTATTATTCTATTTAGCTGAGATTTTCTTCTTCTGCACTGTTTACTGTCTGTCTGGCAAATGTATTCCCTAAACATAGGCAATGCTCAAGTACAATCTCTATTCCAAACATTTTAGAGCCTGTAATCTCCCCAATCAAATACTTGTCAGAGCCAGAATCAAATTTCTACGATCTCATTTTCCTCAGTCTCATGAACAGTAGAATTACTCCTCCATCACTGTAGGAAAAACAAGGAGGGCTGCTGTGTGGTGAGGCAGGGTTTTTTATGCCTGTGATTTCTCCCTCTATCCCTGATCATCAAGTTCAGCTGTTCTCCATTGCTTCAGACGTGGTTATGGGAGCTGAACTGAGAAAGTCACTTACATGTTTTCCTGCTGTATTTGAATGTTGTTAAGCCATAAAGATAAGGAGAAATTTTAATTAGTTTTTTGCAATAGCGATTGATTTTGCAGTAGCACCTAGAAGGTCTAGTCAAGGACGGTGTTACAAACGTGTAAGAAAAAGTACAGCCTCTCTCCAAGGAATTGTGTCAGGCTTCTCATTAGAGGTGGGCAAAAGATGAGCAACTTTGTTTCAAGCTCAGTAGGCTAAAAGAGGATCTTGCAGTGTGCCCTGGCAGGAGTGAGAGCTGACAGCACCCTGGGCTAATGTATTAGGCAGAACACCTATGGAGGTGTTTCATTTCCATTTGTCTCACTACTCATTAGACCACACCTGAAATACTGTGAGGTTTGGACACCACCTTCCCTCCTGTCCCCAGCCCAGTACACACAAGACTTGGATTGATGGGAATGTATTCAGTGGAGGACCACCAAAGCAGTTGAAGGCTGAAGTGTTTATCCTGCGAGGAGACGCTGAGGGAGTGGTGCTTGTTCAGCCTGGAGAAGATGCTTCAAGGCAGGGAGAGCTTAATGGCAGCCTTCCAATACAGAGAAGGATGCAATCGATAAAACAGAGCTAGGCTCTTCACTGAGATGCTTGGCTGGAAGATGAGAAACAATGTAGGTAAATCAAGATAAGAGGCTCACACTTAAGGAGAAATACCCATTCACTGTGAGGATAATAAAGCATTGGAAGAGGTTGCCTAGCAAGGTTGTGAAATCTCTGTCCAGGTTTTCAAGTCCTGTGTGGCAAAGCCCTGAGCAACCTGGTCGAAATTCAGTGTTGACTCTGCTTTTTGCAGCTTGGAGTAGATGAGCACCTAAGTAATTTCCAACATGATTTATACAGTGATTCTATGAACCAAGGAAGATACTGAGAAGCAGAATGTTTCCCGTTGAAGTTCATGCTTTGTAGAAGATAGGCCTGCTTCCTTACAGCTGATCAAGAGAAAGATGTCAAATAGTTTTCAAGAGGCTGCGTTTCAGTTTTCTGAGAGATAAATCCCCCTGACCACCAGAATTATGCAGTGATTCAAAAGTATGGCAGTGGTGAAGAAAGTACAGAAAATGTAAAAAATTGATTATCAGAGTATGGGACAGCTTCCTTGTAAGGGGTGGTGAGTGCTTGAGATCTACACCCTAGAGGAAGGGTAGCTGAAGGAGTGCAAGATAAACCCCAAGGAGCATGAAGATGTGAGCTGGGAGCTCTTACCTCTCTTCTACTTGCAGGCAAACGTGGTCTTCAAATGCAGTAACCAAGAAACAGGTTGAAAATATAAGAAAATGGTTTGGTAGTTGGGTGGAACTGCTTGATGCAGCTGTCAATTTAAAAATAATTAAATAAATAGTCATTATGTGTTAAAAAAAAATTGGAAAAAAATAATGGAAGAAAAAATTTCAATTGAGAGCTGTTGAACAGGATTGTACCATTGACTTGAGTACATAAAACACCTGTTTTTGACCTGTACTGGAGACAGGAGAGGACACTGTACCTGACTATTAGAACTGCCATGTCCTGATTCAAGGCTCAGTCTATTACACATGAATTGTGTCAGCTCAGAATTTGCCAAATTTGCAAACTGTAAAATTGCATGCTGTCACAGTCTGACAGCTGATCAATGATTGATCAATACTGATGATCTTAGAGCCTGGAATCATCATAAAGACATGAAATCAAAAGGACACTTTTTTACTGGAAAAGGGCACAGAGGCAGTTTCCACCTTGCTGCTGGTTTTGTTGGTGTTCAGCAGTAGTTCAGCATTCCTTTTGCAAAAAAGTGTTTTAGGATTGGATCTTTTCCACAGAATTTGCATCCTGTTGTAAGCTTATTTTTCTCTGGTTAAGAAAAAAAAAAGGTCCTTTGAAGATGGCAGTAGTCGTATCATATATTTAGAGGTATTTAGCTCAGTAACTTTATACTTTGCTGTGATAAAATCAGAAGGAAACTTTATTTCAGACTGCAAAAAATTATACTTGGACTACTTTATTCTTCGGTCAACGCATCGAGCACGAGTGAACATCTGCATACAAAGTATTCAGTATTTAATCACATTCAATAATATTCAAGATCCAGTCCCTTACTGGACAGTCTGAGTAGGCAGCTGAAGTCCAAATGCTAGGACAGTGAGCTTTTTTAAATTAGCAAACTTTTGTCCGATGTGGTTTGTGGCAGTATGTAATAGTCTACAGAAAATACCCAGTACAGAATCAAGGGGATGTAATTTAACATAATGCACTTTGAGTGCTGCAAGTGAGCATAGGATATGAGGGTATTCTAATAAATTTATTCACTGCAACTTCTTCTCAATGTGTGGTATTTTTCAATCATCACAACGTTATTTCAAGAACTGTGGATAGAGAACTGCTGTAACAGCTTCCTTGTATTTGAATAAATTTGTTAATAGCAAATATGTGATGACTGCCTGAGACATAGGAGCAGAACTCCAGAAATACTAATGAACTTCTAGAGCTTTATGTGCTCTTTTCCACTGCTGATTCAATGTATATTGAATTTGCTCTGTGAATACAGCATCCAGCAGCCACCTGGTGGAATGCAGAGGACAGTGAAAGGGAAGACTTGACTACATCTGCCAGAAACCTTCCTGTTTTTATAAAACGAAAACTGGAAGCTGGAGACTATATTCCATAAAAAGTTTTCTGAGTGATGATAGGCTGTGTTTTGGCTTGCTCTTTGGTGTTTGACACACAGTTCTCATCTTCCCTTCAGTGCTGAAACAAATGTAGTGATCAGCCTGTTATGCCTGTGGCTCCCACCTGCCGCATCCTTTGCCTTGACCTATATATGGAGAAGCCAGACAGTGTATACATATATGCCTGCTATTAACTGATGGCTTTACCTCACTTGTTAGTGGTCTTTGTCCATGTAAATGTTTAGAGACTGTATTATAGAGAGCTTGGAAATCTTACCAAAATTGCTTTCCCTAGAAAACATACTTAATCAAAAGGATTTCCAGATTTCAGCATTGGCACTGGCTGACAAATAGATATAGAAGTTTTAAACTATCTTCAAAGCTGTTTTTAGTACAGTCTTTATGTGGCATGACAAAAAGTGACTTTAACCAGTATTTAACCTGAAATGTTGTAATGGGAATTTGTGGTAATACTGTGAAACCATTTGAAGAAAGAAAGTGAAGCATTCTGAATAATGCCATCTTTCACATACAAAGTCTGTTCCTGTTGAATGGTCAAATGCTCGTTTTAAAATATTTCTGGGGATAATGAAATAGTCTCAGTGGTGGAGCCAATGAGATGTTTATGACAGACAGCTAATGTCAGATGAAGACGTGCTTAGTGACTAATTCTTATAACCAGTTTGTATTATCTACATGTGCTAAATGGCAAAATAACTACTGAACTCTTGACTGTTGCTGGTACATCAACAGGTTGATTTAGACAACAAGAGACATTTGAATGTATCTGCCACTAAAATACCCTCACTATAATTTATTAGTGAGGATCAAAAGTGACATCACCGTGCACATGAAGATGACTTCTAACTGAAGCAAATGTGGTTGTGTTGTCAGTGTCTATTGAATTATGTTAAAGTAGCCATAAATAACAGTGCCATAAAGTGCAGCTCTGGAATGTGGGGAAAGGCACAGTGAAACAGTTGCTTATGGAAGATGTTAATAAGTCATTGTAATAATTCTGTATGGACTGATTGTCAAAAATGTGACAAGTTTCAGTAACACAGCCAAAGTCACAATGATGAAGGAAGAAAATTTTCATTTTGGAAGCTTATGACACTTCTTTTTTTAACACCAGTTTCTGGAAAGGTGTCAATGAGAGAAGATCAGTAGTAGGTACAGGGGCATTCATTTAAATACTTTTTGCTTTCCATTTAGAAATTAGTTGCTAGAGGACTCTCAGAAAATCTGCTTGCATTCAAAAGTAATTTACTAGTTTGCAGGATGTTTGTAAAACTTGCAGCTGGCTGGCTTTGTACATTTTACAGGGATCTAGAATTATAATTGTTTGATGCTGAGAAGTGGCTCTCTGAGCTTTTGTGCAGGGCAAAGGAAAGATGAGATGTTTTGAAGTCCCTTGGTAGTGGGTGCTGGAATTTTGTAACATAGTAGATAGGTCAGTCACAAGAAGAGGAGGACCCCACATGCTACCCACACACCTCCACCAGAACTTCTGCCAGCATGTGGGTTGTGTTTAGTGGTGTTTTGAAAAAGGAACCCTAAAAGATTTGCAAATGAAGGTGGTGGGGGATGAATGTCCTCCCTAAGTGAGATTCTTTCACTTCTGTAGCCCCTTCAAATGCATTTTAGGATATGTACAACTATCAGCTGAAAAAAACCTACTAAATAAAAATTCTCAGTGCTAACACAGTCATATCTTGTTCTGTAACTTTCTGACACTTGAAAGCCACACACATGAGAATATTCATGGTTGACCTCATATGGAAGCTGCTGTCATATCAGGGTTTCAATTTATTTTTCAGCTTCCTCCTTGGTGTCAAATACAACTCTGAAAACAGTGACTTATAGAGGCTATTGCAGAAATACGGTTAAAGGAGTTTTTTAAGACTGCACAATCCTCAACTTGTCGAACTGGAAATTAATCCTTTTTTTTTTTCCTGTAACTCTTTTCCTGATCTTGATGGCTGCTCTTCTGTTGCAGCTGTTAAGATACATCCAGGTTAAGAGTAACCACTATGAAGCAGTGGCATCAGCACAGCTCTTTAACTCTATATCTCACAAGAACCTTTAGTTCCTAATATCAGAAACAATATATATTTATAGTTACATTTATAAGTTCCCTTCACTTGCCTGTAGTTGATATACAGTGAGCTTCCCTCTACCTATCTGTGTTGGTGTTTTTTTCTAGTGTTTCTTTGTTTCCCACTTCGTTAAACCAAGTTTGAGGAATTGTTTTTATTAACGGAGACATTAGAAAGAATCAGTGGGTCTGCTGACTTGAGAAAGACTTGCAGGAGCAGACCTTCAGGTAGTACTGTAGAGAAAAAATAAAGAAGAGCAGCACAGGGGAAAGGGACCTGGGGGTCCTGGTGGACAGCAGGATGACCGTGAGCCAGCAATGTGCCCTTGTGGCCAAGAAGGCCAATGGCATCCTGGGGTGTATCAGAAGGGCTGTGGTCAGTAGGTCAGAGAGGTTCTTCTTCTGGAATATTGTGTTCAGTTCTGGGCCCCTCAGTTCAAGGAGGACAGGGAATTGCTTGAAAGAGTCCAGTGCAGAGCCACAAAGATGACTGAGGGAGTGGAGCATCTCCCTTATGAGGAGCAGCTGGGGGAGCTGGGTCTCTTTAGCTTGAAGAAGAGGAGACTGAGGGGTGACCTCATTAATATTTATACATATGTAAAGGGCCAGTGACAGGAGGACAGAGCCAAACTCTTCTCAGTGTTGTCCAATGACAGGACAGGGGCCAATGGGAGCAAGCTGGAGCATAGGAGGCTCAATCTGAACATGAGGAAAAACTTTTTTGCTATGAGGATGACAGAGCATTGGAGCAGGCTGCCCAGAGAGGTTGTGGAGTCTCCTCCTCTGGAGACATTCAAAACCCACCTGAACACATTTCTGTGTGACCTTCTCTAGGTGATCCCGCTCTGGGAGGCGGATTGGACTGGATGATCTTTCAGGGTCCCTTCCAGCTCCTAATGTTCTGTGATTCTGTGAAAATATTGGAAATTCATATTCAGAACTTAATTCATTTCTTGTCTGGTTCCCTCGGTAAGCATTAGGCAAAATTCTTGTTCTTTTATCTGCTGTTCTCTTCTTCAGGTCTTTCTAGTACCTGGATAATGATCATCAGGTGTTTCCTTATGTCTTGCATTTTTGTATGTGTAACATACACTGCTGTGGGACTTGTGCCTTAATCAGAAATTGATATTCTGAGCTGCCAGTTACCACACAGGTATGACAGAAAGTGTTTTGTGGTTTAGTGGGTTTTTTTAGTCTGTCTGACAGATGAAATGGTGATACAATAAGCAGGGTGAAGAGATTGAATAGTTAACGAAACAGTCTCACCTTTCCAAGCAAAACCTTGTTTCAGGAATCCTCCAGTAATTACTGGGTTTTTTTGAGCTGACCCAGACTTTTCGGCACCCAAGGAAAGCTGCACAGTAGCTGTGAAACTGTTGCTTTTCTTCTTTTGAAGGCATTGAGGAGCCATTTGTTCTAGTAATACCAGTTTGCAAAACAGTTAAAAAGTGGTTTCTCCACTTGGAAATGAGAACATTTGTCTGTGAAAGAATGGAAGAGCTTAAATTTCATAGCTGCAATGCGAATATATAATTAATATATCCCCACTGCCACTATAATAGAAATTAAACAGTAAAACAAAGCTTTTTCTCTCTAAAACGTAATTGTAGAGAAAAAGCAGTGCTGCAGAACTGGCAGGTTTAGCATTTATGAGAAATTGCCATTTAATTTAATAACCTGGTGGTGAACAAGAGGGATATTGCTAATAAGTAGACACACGAGGAAAAAAATCCCAAACTATAAATTAAGAAATATTTTAGTCCAACAAAATTGGACTAAGTTTCCTTTATGTTTTGCTTTTTTCCTCAACCTAAAGTAGGTTACATTTTTGAGAAAATGTAAATATGCATGACAGCTCCATATCGTTCTAAGTGAGGAGAATTTTTTTGGAGAAAATGCCCTATGAACATCCTATTATTCTGTGTTCCTTGGTTCTGGGAAATACTCTTCTCCAGAAGAGGCATGCATGCAGAGGCTGCCTGTGTGTTTTTTTTAATGAAATGGACTTGAGTGGTGGTTGGCACACTTCTTCTGGCTGGCAATAGATGCTTGAGAGTGAGTGGCAGTCAGCAGATGCTAGGGGAAAGAAATGGATGACCACTTGGGTTTAGAAAATTTTTTTAATGAATATTAGTTTGATGCACAGGAGCACATAAGGACCAAGAAAAAAACAGGTTGGTATGTCATGAGAAGTCAGTGGGTTGCACCTCACTACATTTATCTATTCCGTGAACAGATAAACAACACTGAAATTACTAAGACTGTATTATATGGAATG
This sequence comes from Mesitornis unicolor, assembly GCF_000695765.1. NCBI lineage: Eukaryota > Metazoa > Chordata > Aves > Mesitornithiformes > Mesitornithidae > Mesitornis > Mesitornis unicolor. The sequence goes on along the minus strand of NW_010205331.1, from coordinate 4,813 downwards.
TGAGTTCCAAAGCTTTAGACAGATGCATTTACTTCCTTTGTAGGAGAAATGAAGGGTTATCTTCTGTATGAATACGCTGTTTTTGTATGCGTACGTTCAATTTATTTTTCCTAATAAGGCATTGTTAGAACTTTCATTACTGAGATAAAAATACATAATTTCAGTCTTTCTTTTCCTTTTTTGTTTAAGTATCCACTTCGTTTCCTGTTGTGATGAAGAAAAAAAATTAAATAAACAGTGGAAGCAAAATCTGTCAATGGAGAGATTCAAGATTCAGAACAGTCAAGGAGTTCTGGAGTACGCTGCCAGAGTGCCAGCGTTTCGGTTCAGCTGTCCCTAACAGTGCACCCTAAGGGAAAAGATCTATTGAAGCAGTTTGAGCAGGATCAAGCTATAATTACCTCATTACCTTTTCTGTTTGTGTTAAATGGATAAATATCCTCTGGATTATTTTCAGTAGGATCAGGGGTTTTTTTCTTTCATTACTCTGTTTTGTGAAGTATAAATTACTTTTTTCTTTTTTTAAAGAATTCCTTCCTTCCTGAAATTAATGTATTCACTGTGGCATTCCTAGTAATTATTGCCTGTGTGAATTTGAGAGTACCTTGTTTCAGTTGGGATTAAGAAACAGACAGAACTGGGGATGAGAAGAGAAAAACAAAGTCTGTGGAAGTTTACAACTTTTTAATGTCACCACAATATTTCTCACCATTTTTCATGCTGCTCATTCATTAAATATATAAATATATTTTGCCTGTCTGTTACCAGAAATAAAAATACAAAGGAGCATTAGGAATGCAAACAGTCCCTAAATTCTAGAGCTTGTCCTTTCTCCTGGGAGATTCAGTAGCACGTCCAGGAGACAACTGTTGTCACTATTGATGTTACTCTTTTCAACCCTTTTACCAAGAATGATATCAACAGAGAGGGCTGTCACTGCTGCTCTCTCCTAGTGATTTAGGGAGTGAGAGCAGCCTAGGGGACAGCTGACGCAAAGAATTGTCTCCTGAAGCTGATTTTGCAGCAATGGCATTAAGAGGACTGCAAGATCCACACTGTAGTGACAGATTTATGTTAAAAAATTATAATTTGTATCTTAGGAAAAGATTCTTCATTGCTCTGTAAGGAAAAATAGAAATCTAAGAAGCTTGGACTTCAATTAGTTTAATTATATGCAATATTATATGATTATCTTCATACTGGTTTCTTGTTCTCTCGTGCTTTTTAATCAGTTGCAACAGTAAAGCAAGGTGAAGCTTGTAAATTAAATGGGGAGAAACTATAGGTTTTAGATAATACTATTTTAAAGACTGGGGAGGAGGGGAAACAGTACTGCAGTTTTCTCAACTTTTATATGACTGTTTCCAGTACTGTTTAAAACTGATAGTAGTCCTGCTATTTCTTCTGAATTAAGCTTGTACTGTGAATAAAACCTTCCTTGCCCAAATGAACTTAGTTTTATTATGTCAGTGTAATTACCAAAAGGGAGATCTTGGATCGAAAATCTGAACTGGAAACCCAACTCACCCATAATGAACAAGATGTCGTGCCTTGCTTATCGTCTGCACTTGGGAAGATACCAGGGACGGGGGGTTGAAAGCAGGGAGGTGAAGTGGGAAGAACTAGGGATGAAACATTCGACCCATAACGAGGAGTCCATTGACTGTGTCTTCCTCCTTTAATTTTCTTTCTGTTCCACTCCTTTTAGTGGAGAAGGTGCTCAGGTACCACTGGAGGTACTGCAAACTTTCTTGTTCTTGGTGGAGTTTGTTCTCCAGCTCTTTCACTGCCTCCATCTCTCCTGGGAATGGTCTTGCTTATTTGCTCTTGGTGTTAGGGATGTTTGTGGTCTTCTGAAAGTGCTTCAGTATTTAATTTGTCACTTCTTTCATAAGCTCCTACTTACAGCATATTATGGACATACAAGTGATTGTCTTGGGAGAGTGAAACTTCATGTAGTGTACTCTCTGGCATTGGTATGGTTTGGCTGAAGAGTATAGGTTAACATCTGTCTTTTTAGTGAGTTTGAAAGAACTCTCTGTTCTCAGAGTAAGCCTTCTGTCGCAGGGAGTGGAAACAATGGATCCATCTCCATCTATAAATAATAGGAACTGGAAGTGTGTAGGGGGACAGTTCTCTGATGGGTTAAAACACATGAAAATTTAGATTATTTCTAAATTGGTGTGATATGTGACTCAGTTTTTGGGGTGATACTTGGCGCTGTGCAAAATATTTCCCTTAACAAATACTGGTTTTGAATTTGTCTAGGTATAGAATTGAAAAAAAAAAATGAGCTTGTCTTTCACAGCTGAGAATTGAACTTTCAACTTGATGACACAATGGTGTAAATTACCTGAGATGGTGCATGTTTTGCAGAACAGCCCTCTACCTCCACAATTAATCAGAAAAAATACTTTTACTAGAAAGTTTTTAAACTTTTATTTATAGTTGTACTTGGACAAGAGTATTCAGCAGATCAAGGAAGACTTAGAGTGTTAATGTGTGCCACTCTTGTTTTCTGTTTGTGGTTATGGCCAGAGTAGTTTAAGTGTGTTTACAGGAACAAGCTGAATAAGCAGAAGTAAATTTGACTTAAGTGGTATAGTTTAATAAAGGATATGTACATCGTTTATAAAATAACATGTATTTTTATTCATTAAACAGCTAGGAGCAAAGTAAAATTATTGGTTCATACGGAGAATGGTTAGTTTGTTGATATGAATTCAATCAATGATGCAAAGGTAAAAAATATTAATTGCTTCTGCAGGTGAGAGATCTGATGGAGATTAAACACTACTTATGTGGCAAGCCAATACACTAATGTTACTGACTTCCTACAATACAGGAAGGAATTAGTCTTCCTAAGCTAACACATAGTTTACTTGATCTCTTAGGTTTTTAGTTCTGTAAAGTGAATTCCAGTGGATGACAGGTACTGCACTCTGCATAAAAATCCTGATACTGAGGTAAAGGTGATTCCTAAAAGTTAATTTTTGGTATGTTCTTAGTATTTAGTGTTCATTTCACTGTTCGTTCATTCAGAAATATAAAAAACCATGCTAAATAAATGAGGATGTTTATCCACAGCAGGCAAGCACATATGTCTTCACTGCAGTGAATGCATGAAAGCATCCATACTGTTTACACTCACTGCACCTCTGTGACTGCATCAATGCAGTGTGCATCCCTTCGTTCTCTGGTAAAGTTTTGTTGGGCACCACCCTGGGGTTAGTGCTCATGCTAGCTGAGGGTGGAAAAAATGAGTGGTGATGAAGGTGGCATGTGATTTTTTTTTTTTTTTTGGTGGTGGTTGGTTTTAGTGGTGGTTTTCTTTGGCCAACAGACAGAGGAGGCACAAGGGGAGACTGATGCTACTGTGCCAGTTACTGCACTGCTTTGAAGGTAGAGTGGGAAAGGGGAATGCTGTTGGGAATATAGAGGGCTCTGTGGTCATTGTGAATATGTAAAGCAGAAGATAAGTAACCGTGGTTAGAAGTGTATAGTGTTGCACTGGACATCATGTAGTTTGTGGGTCAAAGAAGCACATGTTACATGTGAAGCCAAGGATTTATTGTTAGTCCAATTGAAGCTGTAGCAGTCTAATCAAGAAGTGTCATTTTAATTGGACTAATAATACCAGCTTTTCTTGAGCTCAGGAAACTCATTAACAATATGCTTAAAGTTCTTAATAAATGTTCTTACATCAACCTCTTTTGTGTCATGCACAACCATGCATCATCCCCCTGGGTCCTGAAGTCAGTGGCGTGTTAGTCTTCCTCTAGGTCAGTGGGGCAGGGGGTGGTATGATAATGTCTGCATGACGGGAAAGGTTCCATCTCAGTCTTAGTCTGTTTTGGGCTGGTTTTATTTATTTGCAGTCTGTTCAGCCATTTTTTTCTTTTCTAAATGGCTCACAGGGTAATGGCCCAGGGACTGCCTATTTCACTAAATCACAATATGGTTAAAGCGTATCATGGCAGAGTTAGCATTAAGGTGTAGCAGCGGAAGCTCCTATTGAGCTGTAGAAAAGAGGTCATTGCAGAGTCAGTGTTGAGCTATGGGAAATAACCCTCCTGACCCTTTCCTGTCCTTATCAATATTTGCAGTTACAGCTAAAGCAGACCATTGACCCAACAAAAGAAGGACATGGAGCTGTTGCAGCAAGCCTAGAGGAGGGTCATGAAGATGATCAGGGGACTGGAGCACCTCTCATATGAGGACAGGTTGAGAGATTTGGGGCTGTTCAGCCTGGAGAAGAGAAGGCTCTGAGGAGACCTTATAGCAGCCTTCGAGTTCCTGAAGGGGGCCTACAGGAAAGCTGGGGAGGGACTGTGTTTACGAGGGCATGTAGCGATAGGAGAGAGTGTAGTGATTTCAGACTGGAAGAGGGTAGATTTAGGTTAGACATTTGGAAGAAATTCTCCACTATGAGGGTGGTGAGACACTGGCACAGGTTGCCCAGGGAAGTGGTGGATGCCCCTTTCCTGGAAGTGTTCAAGGCCAGGTTGGATGGGGATTTGAGCAGCCTGGTCTAGTGGGAGGTGTCCCTGCCCATGGCAGGGAGGCTGGACTGGATGATCTTTAAGATCCCTTCCAACCCAAACCATTCTATGAGTTTATGATTTAAAGTATTTGCTGGTGAAGCCCCAGTGCTTGAGTTGGTGGGTGGCTGATGCCCGTTTCCAGGGCTGCACAGCGGGGCATGGCATAAGCATTGTGCAGGCCAAGGAGTGAAGGTGCTTGAGGCAAGGATGCTGAGGGCAGGGGCAAAGAAAATGGGACAGAATCACAGAATCACAGAATTGCTCGATTG